>NC_090776.1:13551070-13667149 GCF_040054535.1 Antennarius striatus
AAAAATCTGTGTCTGAAGAAGTGCAGACTCAGGTACCACGATGATGGCCCACTGTTAGTGTGTCTTTGTCTGTGACAGCTGGTGCTGACAGTAAGTCCTTTCCTTGTATCTATTACCTCCCTCTAGAGACTTCCTGATCTCATACAAGACTTCTCAGGTTACTGTCCCTCCAGTGTGGTAATCAAAACGCTGAGGTGTCGGCAGGAAGTATTTTTTGGTATATTTCTGCAGTAATGGTAGTGTGATAGTTACCGACCTGGTTCCAACTGGTGTCTTCTCTGCTCCTGTATCTTCTCTCCACCCTCCATGTATGTGTGAGTCTCTGTCTCCCATCAAACAGTAAAACAAAGTGTGGGTTCACGTCCCTTTTATACATCTGAGTATGAGTCACGTAAAATCCCCTACTAACAAAATGACTATGAAAAAGAAAATCCTGAAACAAATTCGTACTTAGACACCATTCATTTAGGTAAATGTTGCCATCAGAAGAGAACACTTTATTTCTTGGATTTTAAAAGGTTGTTTACAGTTATGTCAACTGTAATGAGAAGCAGAGACTGGTATTAAAATGTTAACAGTTTGAGATTGGAGTTCATTTTATAGTCATATGTACAATAGTTTGAACAGTGCGCCCTCGCGCATTCACGCATCAACGCTCGCAACTTCATCTCATCGCAAATTTTTGGTAGGCAGTCACGTGATACCGTACGTGCATTCTATTGGTTAATGGCATCCGGAAGTGCACTACGTTCTGTGAGTCTCGGATTTACGTGAGACACAAAAGTGTTTTAAACAGTCGATAAGAGTGTGGAAAAAGGTAACACAGATAGAAGGTGGTTTAATATCAGTATGGGGAGGGTTCATTAACGTTTAAATTACGGTAAATAATAAGATAAATAGATTGTCGTTCTTACACGGAATTTGTTAATCGCGTGTGGTTCCTGGAACGCATTACCCACAAGGAACGAGGACACACTGTATAACAAGAAAACAAGTGATGTGTGTTACTGTATTCTCAAAATTTATAATGAGGGACATTTAATATGATATCCGCAGACATCACAAAGGCAGTCAGTAATCACTCAAAAACTAAAGTTAAAATGACATTTTTTCTGAGCTTACAGTTTGTACTGCTAAATATAAATAGACAAAACTGGTGACTCCTTGCTTCATGAAGAACTGAAATGAGAATTGTATTGCAAGCTCATTGCACAATGTCAGACATTCTTCAAAATCCAACTTGCACTTCTAAAACAAAAGCTTATAATATATAAAACTTTTTTTTCTGACTAACAGAGCAGAGGTCCCTTAGTTTATCTGTGAAGACTTATCTACCTACTGTATGTTAAAGGTCCTGGGTGGAGGACGCGGCGAAAGCATGATTGCTGTGTAAACACAGAGAAGGCGTAGCAACAATGTCGAAGTTCTCTCCCCAGATTTCATCTAAATCCTCCCAGAGCAACCCGACCAGATCTGCTGCTGTGACAAGGGTTCCACGTGGATCCCTGTAGGCTACAGCCCACCTCTTACATGAACATTAAATTCATATTATCATCACCTCTTAAAATGAAGGTAAATGCAACTAATGACTAAAGCAATGCCAGCTGAATGGGAAGCAGTGCTTTGGGATAAATGCCAACATGATGATATCTAGCATGTACGATGTGTCAAATGTTCACCGTCTCGGTTTGACATGATAACATGCTAACATCGGCTAATTAACACTATCCTAACGGGATATTATTGTCTGGAATGTTGTGGGTATAAATAAGTCTGTTCACCCATGTATACCAACATTTATAGAAATCCAGTTATACATTTGTAAAGCTTTAGTAGTTGTAGAAAACCCCAAATGACAACATTGTGTCGGCGGATCATTTCAAGCATTCATTTTGCCGTTCTGACGGTGGCTTAAATTCCAAGCATGCATTCATTCATTCATCTTCTCGATCCTTTCTTCTGGGGTTGCTGGAGCCTATCCCAGCTGATTTACGGTGCAAGAGGCAGGAGACACTCTGAGCGCGACACCAGTGCACTGCAGAGCAATACCAAGCATGACTCTGGGTATTCCATTCGATGTGAAAAATCAGCTTCTGCTACCTTGACAATGGAATCTCACAAATACCGTTACATCTACAGGCAACAGAAGACCGCATAACAGGAGCAACACAAATTTACCATTTGAATATTTTATTGAGCAATTAGTGTTTAATCCATCTTCTGTAACCAGTTATCGCATGCAGGGTCACAGGGGAGATTTAACTCTGGCTGACTTTAGACAGGAGGCTGGACAAAACGCGAATTCAACTAGGATCAGCATGTAGAAACCGATGTCACTCGAGTTCACACCTACACCAATTTACCTCTATCGCAGGGTTTTTTTTGGTGGTGGAAGGAAGTCAGATGGAACCCACATAGAGACATGTAAAACATGAAAACTCTACATAGACTAGTCCCAGGGATTAGAACCCAGGACTCCATGCACTGCTAAGGCAGCAGTGTTCCTAACTGAGCCAACCTTGGTATTTTAGAGCAAATTTAAACGTAGCTCTTTTCTCTTTTTCATTGTTTGGATTGAGCAGTGAGCAATTGGAGTCCTGCGAGGCGATATTTGACATGGAGAACATGGAGGAACGCTGGTCGAAGCAGCCCGGAGTGGTTCAGAGTTAGAAAGAAGAAGGAGCGACAGCTCCTCTGCCAAGGAAAGGTGCCACTTACACGCCGCTTTCATCCTGGAGGTAAAGTCAGAAGGAGTTTATGAGGAATATACAGTCCGTTCTGTGAGTAGGATGAATCAATGAGGACTTCCAACAACATTTGAATCTGCAGTCATTTCAGTGAAGCCACAGGCGTCCTAAAACCCACTTTATTACTCACTTTAAATTAATTTAAATCAAGCCACCTGTACAATAAATGAACAAGATGACTTAGCATGGTCTTGAAATGACAAGGATTTCTGTTTGACAGTTATGGGAGTGTCACCGGTGGGGATTTTGAAAGAGATGCTTTTCCACTAAATGACTGTGATCCTGCACACTATCCCCGTTACATATCCGCCTGTGAAAGGGCCCAGTCGCTAAAACAAAGCAACAACAGTCACACTGCTCTCATTTTCAGAAGGCGAAAGGTGCCTCCCCATCCATTCTCAACAGCCCCTACCCTGTCTTAACACACACACACACACACACACGCACACACACTCACACACACACACACACATACACACACTCACACAGACTGAGAGTGGTGTAAACTCCTTTATTATACCCATTTGGCGGAGCAGTGTCGACTCCTGTGAATAAAGATGACATAGACGTGAAGAAAAAGGGATGAGAACAAAAGAAGGAGGTGGGGGAAGAAGTAGAAATGTGAAGCCACCCCCACCCTAATATACTGGAAATTCTCAATGTGTAATACACCGGCTGAGGATGATAAACCCAAACTTTACATTCTATCTCGTCTTCTCTGTTAAGGGACAGAGAAGCTGACATATTTAGCTGTTAAGGGGAAAGCAGATGCAAATGTCCCTTTGAAGTTCAACAAAAGGGACGAAAGGGGATCTTTATCGCCGTCCTCGCTCACAAACTCACCTACTTTCAGTTCACGTATGAGCTCACACCAGCGGGACCAGACATGACACCACCAATGTGAAAGCATGTTCTCTGACACAAACGGTTTCACCTGTGTCTGGTCTAAAAAAGACATACTTTCTTTCTTTCTTTCTTTCTTTTTTTTTTTCTTTCTTTCTATGTGAAGAGTTCCAATTCAGCATTTCCACGTGGGCAAACCAGAGGCTCTGACGTCACTGACCCTGTCGTATGTGGGATACGCGTGAAAGGCCAGACAGATACAATCATCCTGCCTCCTATTCTCCAGACTACATGAAGGCTCATGTATTTGTCGCTGGTGAGCAGCTTATTTCATCCTAAATGAAACAAGGAGTTTCTCAATAAACATTTTTTTTAAAGCACACAGCAGCAAAGCAGAACGTTGTCTTTCAGTCCTGCTCTGTCCGTTACACATGAGCGCTGGTTTCCCCCGATCAAAACCCCTGCATCTAAAATTAGCAGTTTTAAAGGAAGTGTGGGTGTGCTACTGAGGTGGAAAGACCAGCGCTGCTTATGATTCAATTCCACAAGCTACTTTAAATATACGCACTCTTCTAAATTGTTGACCGATTACATTATAATAAACATTGCAAGTCTACATGAGTTCAAATAAAATGTCAGAAAATTTGTCTTTTTGCCACAACAGTTTCCATAGCTTTGTAGTTCTTTGTTTTGGGTTTTGTTTTGTTTTTTTCAAATTACAAATATGTCTTTATTAAGTGTGAATGCAATATAGACAAAGTGTATAAGATTGAGGGGGATAAAGGCACACATGGAAAATGATTTTGGGAAAAAAAGTTTTATATTCGATGGAATGTTATCATCTAAAAAGAAAGAAAGAAGGTCTTTGATCATTCAATATTATCTGTTGAGATACAATCATTAATATTAAGTAAGTAAATTCTAAGGAAGAGAATATTAACTGCAAAGTAAGTCGTACTAAGTAATATTAGCTGTTAAGTAAGGGAATAATAACTGTTAAATAAGTACTCCACAAGTACTACATAAGTGCATATTAATTGTTAAGTAAGTACTAAGTAAGTGAATATCAACTATTAAATAGGTTAAGAATATTAACTGTTAAATAGTAAAAAGTAAGTGAATATCAACTGTTGAATAAGTACAGAGTAAAGATTAAATCCACTTTATTGATCCCCAGTGTGGAAATAATCTTTACACTCATCATGCACATGCATATACATGTATATATATATATATATATATATATATATATATATATATATATATATATATATATATATGTGTGTGTGTGTGTGTGTGTGTGTGTGTGTATATATGTATATATATATATATATATATATATGTGTGTGTGTGTGTGTGTGTGTGTGTGTGTGTGTGTGTGTGTGTGTGTGTGTGTGTGTGTGTGTGTGTGTATTTATATATATATTTGTTAATTACAGCACAAAACTTGTATACAGGCCCCTGAAACAGACACAACACACTAGGTAGGCATGTAATTATTAACAGCAGTACCGAGGAGGTAGAGTGACGGGTCGGGACTTCGGGTTGTGCCCCAAACGAGCAGCTTGTAGGGGGGATAGCGCCTTGCTCAAGGGCGCCTCGGCAGTGATCAGGAGGTGAGCTGACACCTCCCAGAGTCAGTTCACACTCTGAGGACGGCTGGCAGGAGCGGGAATCGAACCGCCGATGTCTGTTCATAAGCTGTCCGCTGTACCACTGAGACACTGCTGCCCTGTACGTAAATAGTCAGTGAATATCAAATGTTAAATAGTACAAGAGAATAGTAACTGTTAAATAAGCACAAATGTAAGTGAATATCTGTTTAAACAAGTGCAAAGTAAGTGAATATTAACTGTTAAGTAAGTAAAAAGTGACAATATTAACTGTTAAATGAGTGTGTGCGTGTATGCTTGTCTGTGTCTCTGTGTGGCTCAGCGGTGCACTGGTGTCACGCCCGGAGTTCCCCCGCCTCACGCCCTCAGTCAGCTGGGATAGGCTCCAGCTCCCCGTGACCCACGACAGCGGATGAAGGGATAGACGATGAATGAATGA
The DNA here is from genome assembly GCF_040054535.1 of Antennarius striatus. Lineage (NCBI taxonomy): Eukaryota > Metazoa > Chordata > Actinopteri > Lophiiformes > Antennariidae > Antennarius > Antennarius striatus. The sequence goes on from NC_090776.1 coordinate 13,556,713, forward strand.
ATGAATGAAGTACAATATAAATGAATATTTAAGTACCAAGTAAGTGAATTTTAATGTTACCTATATACAAAGTAAGTGAATATTAACATAAGTAAATTATTAAATATTAACTGTTAAAAAGTATGACATAAGTGAATCATTTTGTAGAATAATTTTGTCAACGATTCAGAACAAAATTACTTTTCAATGTTTTAAACAGTGCGATGATAAATTTTACTGAGTTTATAAAATCTAAATATTTGCACACATATTATTATTATTATTTGGGGGAGTTAATCTTTGAATTAGAAATATTTCAAATGTAAATGTCCTTTTGTTGCAGTATAAGGTTTTGTCACTTTGTAAACATGAGAATCAGTTGCCATGACAATTTCAGATACAAATTGCAATTGAGTTAAACCCACATTATTTGCTCCATCTCTGAAAGACATTAGTTCAAAGAGAATGAAGCCAGATAATTACATTTTTGTTTTAGTAATTTTGGAGGCCACCCACCATCAAAGCACTTTCATTAATCAAACAAACCAGAGAGCTTGAAAAAAAAAAGCATCAATTTACCTCCACCGGGTATCAACTATTCAAAAGCATATATTCTGGATCCCCTTGTAAATATTTGTTCATGTCCATTTTATTAATATGTGCCTTAATGGATGTGTTGTTTTCATCTGTCATTAGTTTTGTCTTATTGTCGTTGATGTTGTTTTATTGGTTAATTCTGTGTCATTCTCGATAATTATCCAGATGGAAGATAAAATAAACAAAATACACACTGTAATTGAAAGGACTGAAAGTTTTTGGATCATGTCATAATAGAACCATGCTCTGTAAATACTCGCCTCTAAAATAAAAACCCTGATGTAAAACATTATGAAATAATACAAATTCTGATATAATAATTCAAATGAAAAGCAACAAATGTCCATGTGAGATGAAACTTTTAGCAAGAGCATCAGCAAAATGATGAAGGTGTATACTGTATTCTTTCTTTATTATTTAGTCAATAACTAATTTTATCTGTGGATAAAAGCTGCACATAAATAGGAACAAATAAATAGTAGTACTGTATTTTAATTGGAAACTTACACTATGGTTTAAGCAAATAAACAAAAAGAGACTAATTTTTTATATTCTCAAAACTTACAATTTACAAATTGTCATTTATAGTCTTATTTAAAAGAAAAAATCCTATTATTACAATAAAATCCCTTTCAAATATATACCTACATTATTCTAGATATGAATCCTTGCAAGCTGAATATTCATTTCCAAGTAGAGTCCAGTTGCAAAAATAAAACAAAACCAACCAACCAACCAACCAACCAATCAACCAACCAACCAACCAACCAACCAACCAACCAACCAACCAACCAACCCTGTGACTCCGACAAATCCAGACTGGCATACAGTATTATGTTCACTAAATGAACAACACTGCCATCTTCTGGTATAGAACGACTATTGCATTGTAATAACAATTTACGCAGCGTGTCAGGAGCATCTCCCTGCATAACGCCCGTATGTCCCCTGGGATGGACTCCAGCAACCCCCGTGACCCGTGAAAGCGGAATAAGTGGGTACTGAAAATTGTTAATGAATGAATGTTCAATGATCTTACAAATCTGGCATGTAATGTTAAATAATGACTATGTAACTATGTAATCGTGACTATGTAATTTCCCTGCGGGGATTAATAAAGTGTACTTCTTCTTCTTCTAATAAATGTAATGATATTCATACGATTCATTTATGATCATGCTAGGGGAAAAAAAAACGTATTCACATTATTAGATAAAATATTACAGTGTTTTACTGTTTAAGTAGGTGCAGTTAATCCAGTTTAGGTCTTTGGCTGACATAAATGTGAAGCAGACAGATTGTAATGTTTTGATTGTTGCTATATAAATACAGAATAATACAGTACCAGCCTTTTTTTTTTTAACTTGCAGCTATACGTAAGGCCTAATGTTGTGTGCTCATTTCAGATTAAAAGCAGTGCTCTGTGCATTTACAATATACTAAATACATAGATGAACAGAAAAATTATTGTTATTAAATTATTCAATGTAGATTGTGTGCTTCTGATTACACAATGTTAAAAAAATATGCTCAAGAAAGGACCAGAGGGAAGAAAGAGCACCCTTTAGATAGTTGTCATTAAAGGGTGGGATCTCCAGAATAAGTGCTGAGTTCAGTGTTTGCATGTTGTGAAAGAGGTTTGAGGTTTGCGTTGAAGGTGTTAAGAGACTTGTATATGTATGTATGTATGTATATGTGTGTGTATATATATATATATTCACCTAAGTATGTTATATTCTGATTCATAAAAATGCATAAAATCTGAAAGCTTAGCTTTTGAAGCAGATTTTTTTTTTAATTTGAAAGCAAATTTTGATCATTCTTAGTTTACACAAATTGTTCACTTTTTCGTTTCCTGCCGGTCTGATTTATGGTGATCAAAGCTGATAAAAGCTTGTGTTGATGCAGAGGAAATGGCATTTCATTGGTTGAAAAATAATATCTCTGCTGTTCATAGATATGGTCATCGGAAGAAGTGTTGTAAGAGAGAGAGAGAGAGAGAGAGAGAGAGAGAGAGAGAGAGAGAGAGAGAGAGAGAGAGAGAGAGAGAGGGAGAGTTTGTTCTTATAACAGTTTGTAGACACTCCTTTTCTCTTTTCTCCTCCATTTCTCCTACACACACGGGGAAGGTAATACAAGGTAAGGAGTCAACTCTTCAATTTAACCTCCAAAATGATGTGACTGTTTCCTAGACTCAGTAGATGCAGACTGCAAAAAGGTAAATTTATCGACTCAGTGTAGGTTCTAAAAATATGAACTTGAGAAACTCAGAAACACAGGTAAAGACTGTGTTAGACCAAAAGAGCTGTTATCATTAAAACTGAAGTGTTTGCATAAAGGCAGCTCGTATTGCAGCGGCACGCGAACAGGCCCAGGCTGGAGGTGTGTCGAACAAAGCCTTGGAGCAGCTGTGGCTGCAGAAAAAAAACCAGATACCTTTCTCTGTAATCACTTCTGCTAGAGTCCAACACCTAGCAGAGTCTCTCTCTCTCTCTCTCTCTCTCTCTGTGTGTGTGTGTGTGTGTGTGTGTGTGTGTGTGTGTGTGTGTGTGTGTGTGTGTGTGTGTGTGTGTGTGTGTGTGTGTGTGTGTGTGTGTGTGTGTGTGTGTATGTGTGTGTGTGTCGTGATGATGATGGAACATAAATAAGGATCCAACGGTGACATTCTGAGGACTTGTTACCAAGCAGATGAACCAAAACCTGTTGGTTAATCAAAAAGAAGAACAGGTCTATTGTAAATTCATGCAGATTCCTTTTAGGGGATAATAAACAGTGTTTATTACATCCCATGTCTCTCCTTGCATTAAATCAATGTAAAGTGATGTCTCAGGAACGAAACAAGACAAGGGAAGGAAATATGCGGTGGCTTGTTTGGTGTGTGATGTGTACACAGGCTTGTCCATATTTTATGCAATCAACACGGGTGAAATCCTTTATGAATGTTGCGCAGTTTCCGTCTTAGTCAATGAGATTTCATATTTTTAGAGAAAGACAGAAAGATCTAACATGGACCATTTCTTCAAATATTTTCTCTGTGTGTGTTCAATGCATCTCAAGCTAACATCACCTCCATGGCTGATATGAATGGAACACAGATTCCTTTGAGTGCAGTCGTCCAACACTTATCCAGCAATAACAGCTCCTGGCAGACAGAGGCCATCAGGGGAATCCAAATCACGGCCACTCTCCTCATCTTCCTGGTGAGAAATCCTCCAGGATTTGACCTCTGACACTAAACATCCTGTTGGTTTAGATGAAGAGATTTCCTAGAATCAGCTTTGTGGGTTGTTGGTTTTTTTTGTTTTTGTGGATTCATCTTTGTTCCTATAGTTACATGTTTAACAGATGCAGATGTTTTCTCTCTTAAATCCACACCAGCCAATCCTTTTTTTCCCCAAGATCAAATAAATGAGTAATCGCTCCAACTATGTATTAATGAGAGTTGACTCATTGTTCTCATTTAAATGCCTGCTGTAACCGTGTGTCATCCTGACTCTAGTGGGTGATACGGTCTTTTTGCTTCTCCTTAGGTGGGGGTGCCTCTGAATGGGCTGGTGGTTTGGGTCCTGGGCCTGCGGAGTCATCGTCACCTGGCCCGCAGAGGAAGCTGCGAGGAGACGCGCGCCGCCAGCAGTTTCCGCATTTACGTCCTGAACCTGGCTCTGGCCGACCTGGTTCTGCTCCTGCGGACCCCCCTCATGTTGGGTTTTGTCGCTCACAACTACAGCTGGCCGTTCGGCCAAGTCTTCTGCCGCATGATCATGTTCCTGCGGGGGCTGGGGCTGTACACGTCCGCATTCCTCCTGTGCGCCGTGGCCGTGGAGCGGTGCATGTGCCTGCTGAAGCCCGTGTGGGCCGGCATGAGACGGCCGTCCTGGGCGGTCCCTCTGGCCTGTGGCATCATGTGGCTGGTCGCCACCGTGCTGTCCGCCCCCTACCTCCACAGCGCCGTGCTGAAGGAAGTGAATGGCAAATACTTCTGCTTGGAGAGTGGCAAGTTCAACATGGCGCTGTTTGTCACAGAAACCATCGCTGGTTTCATCCTGCCCCTGCTGCTGTTCTTGGGGAGTAACCTGGCGGTTCTCCTCAGGCTTCATCGAGGTGCACCCCCAACACCAACTTCCTCTTTTAACTTTTCAGCCGCCCGCAGGATGAACAGGATGTACCACGTCCTCTTTTTCACCATGCTCCTCTTCCTCACCTGCTGGGTGCCCTATTTCTTCTGTCGGTTCCTGCGGGCCTTGGCTGAAGGAGATCCCGGACGAACCGAACTGTATGCCAGAGCGAACAAAGGCACGTATGTGTCCTTGTTCCTGGTGTACATCAAGAGCGCACTCAACCCCGTCCTGTACGTGTTCGCGGCGCGGGGTTTGAGCCGCGCCATCAAGGCCTCCCTGATCTCCACCATCGAACGCCTCTTCAATGACGACTCCATGGATTCCATACGAAGGAAGTCGCTTAAAAACTCACTGAAGAACTCCCAGATGTAGTTTTTTTAAATGTTAGAATTGTAAAACGTAAAAAACGTGCTTAAGTATCTCCTTTTGCGCAACTTGCTATCTGATTGATAGTCTTGGCTCAGATTTCTGCATGTGGGAGGAAGCAGAGCACAACAAACATCTCATTCCACAAACAGTACAGGTTTTCTGTGCTGTCAGAATCCCGGCACATGCGTCATCAGTCAAACCAACATTACTGAAGGCTCTAAAAATGTTCCCGCTTCTGTTGCAGCACGCCAAAAGGAAGGGTTGCATTTGGACATGAAAACGAATTCATGCATCATCTTGTCTGTGTATCCAGGCGCAGGAAACACCTTCATTGTTTTAAACAAAAAAGCAGAGTGGAACACAGCATCCCATCTTCACAACCATCTTCCTGCACGTGTCGTCTCGGTTTGATACAGAATTTGACACCGTGTGAACGCATTTGACAAATGTCCAGATTTAACAGGCCCTGCTCAGAAAATCTGGTACCAGCATGAACTGGACTTACAGGACAGAAGCACATGCAGGACAGGAAGTTAAAACACATGATCTCATGGAGAATGCATCAGAAAATGGTTTTAATATTTTGTGTTGATAGTAAAAAAAGTACATTTGTTTAATCACTGCAGTATATATAATGGGAGCACTTTTAACTTCTCTATGCAATACCTATTTGACGTGGTCATAAAAGTCACTGCCGTTTCGTTTAATCTGGTTTGTAAGTAAAATATTATTTGAATGAAACATGTTTAGGCTCATTTAATGAGAGATTTGACATCATTAGTTTATCTGTGCCAACAAAATCAAGCACAACAACATCCACAGTTTGATTTTGGAACAGTTTTTGCCTTTTTTTAATCTACAAACTCGCACCAAAATGATCAAGACGAAAAAATAACATTGCAAGCAGGAGGAGGAAAGCAGGAATGTGTGAACACCTACAAATGTACTGCATTTAAAAATGTTTTTTCAGACAGGCGGCAAAGGTTCACCGGCCCGATCGGCATGTTTGTGCGCCTCCAGAAGCAGCGCCCGAGCGTCTCTGATGGCCTGCGATCCCTGCAGGATCTCCCCAAGTTCACGGGCAGTGGTCTCGGCGACACTGTCCGGTGTTAGGTTTTGCATTTGCGCCTGTGGAAAACAAAAGGTAAAAGGTTAAACATGGACAACGAGAAAGCAATTTAATCCGGAGTTAACAGAGCGGTTTGGAATGCACTTTCTTTCTGAGACCTAAATTAACAGATTGTTGTTTAAGTTTTCATGAGAACTGCAAGTTAGTAGAGTTTCAGTGTTTTTATAGTGAGTTCACACCAAAACCCAGAGCACTCCTTTTCATGTGGTGTTTTTAAACATATGCTACGGTGTCAGTTTGTGTTTTTCTTCTAAATGTTTCACCCTGTAGCTGATAAGATCAACAGACATTTCAAAACTACAAATGTCACACTCCATGCCCGTCAAAAGTCACATTTCCTTTTTTTTTTCACAATCTATAACTTGCACCACAGAAAACAAGTTTAGACTTTGTTTCCACATTGTTGAGGAAGTCAGCACTCTGACAGGTTTACCAGTTTTATTCAAAGTACGGAGTTTTCACACTGAAAATAGCTATTGCGGTAAAAAAAAGGACAACCTTAAAATTGTTCTGCACACCGACTCCAACTCACCTCTAACGTTATATCTTCTTTTTGAGGACACAAAGAGGGGAGATGGAGAACAGATTGCTCAGATATTTGCAGGATCTGTCAGAAGAGAAGAAAGGCAGCAGAAGGGTTACTTCATGTGTTGAGTGACTGTAAATGTTGTGTTGAATATCTGGTTTAAGTTCCCAGTAATTGACATTTGACATACGGTACATCTGACATTTCCTGTACATACCCAGGACATGTTACTCAAGAATAAGCGATTCGCCACATTTCATCAGGAGGTGCTAAACCTCACATACACGTCAATATTTATGAAGAGAAATCTGTCCTCTATATTCTGATGTCCTTAGGAATGATAATTGGCGTTCAGATAGTTCAGAAACATCGAGGACCACAGCAGCAACGAACGAGACGTGTATCAAAAACCAAGTGGCAGCTTGCCTGAATGGGTTTTACGCAAAACACCCACCGGCTTGACCACAGCGAGCTGAACAGAACGTGCCACAGCACGGATGAGTGGGTTCAAGGCTTTAGGGAGGGCCGAAAGTACACCCCTGTGTAAGCAACTAGTGCGCCAGCTTCAGGACAAGACTAAACAAGCACACCGCTGCCAAACAGACAGCAGCACTGAGATCATTTAATCTCCGTAAATTTGCTTTCATAATCAGTTTTATATTAAATTGCTGGTTGTGGTTTGAGCAATGTTTCAGTGGAGAAAGTACAAAATGTATGAAAAAATTAGGCACAAAAATTTGTTTTGTGCTTTTCCGTTTCGGATGCGTGAACGGGTGTTTTGTACCTCTTCAGCATTCTTCTCCTCTTCCTCGACCTGGTTTTTTAGCATAGTACACGTGTGCTGAAGGGCCTCAGTCTGCTCCTCTATTCTCTCCAGAGCGCTGACCACAGCCCTCAAATCACCCTGGAAACCACAAGAAAACAGTACGACATCATGTCACACAGCTAGACACCATTTCATTTACTAAATTATAGATAATTCATCACACTGCTATGCGAGTTATGCTTTTCCTAAGGGTAACAGCTGAAGGTGAAACAGATGAAATAACTTCATGGAACATTGTGTTGCTTAATTTATGTAGAGCTTTTAATTTAGACTTTTTGTTTTAAAATTATCAACTGAAAATTTATTCTGAAGAGCTTCATCATTGAGCAAAATTCTCATTTTAAGCTCCTAGAGACCAAAAACTAAAAGAAAATAAATCTGAGGCCGTGTCCACACATAGCCAGATCTTTTTTGAAAATGCTTTTTTTTTTCACCCGCATAGAAAAAAATTCACATCAACACGTCAGCGTTTTCGAAAAAAATCTACGTCCACACGAAAGTGCATCGATCAACACGTTTATAAGCAGAACAACTCCGAGAACGACAGGAAAGAGGACCGGGACGTGTGAAGAGTCACGCCGTTCCTCCTGGATGACGACCTCCATCAGAGTTCTCCCACCAGCAGGCAGCGCATCCCGGTCTGACCCAGAACTGGCGTCGGCATCTTTGCCGAGGAACTTGAACGAATGAATGAATATATAAACTTTATAACTCGTAAAGAACGAAACAGATGAACAATATCCAGCTGTCAAGCATGTTTATCAATGCATCTTTGACGTGGAGCTGTTATACATCAGAAAATAGCCGATTTTAACTCCGTCCATTCTGTGTGTACATGTAGACGGGTCACAAACACTGATGTCACAGTGGTTTTCGTCGTAGGGAGACGCCCCCTGAATAGAAAAAGTTTCAGTTACAGCGTTTTGTTTTCATACATGTGGACAGAGCCTGAGAGAAAATAGAAGCAAAAGCAGCAATTAAAATAAAAAATAATCACCAATTGTTTGTTTTAAAGCTAACTCCAATGTACAAATACAGGTACGTGTCAACTTCTTTAAGTACAACAGCGTCTCAGACGACGTCGTTTCTGACCGTCAGGTTGCTCAGAGTCGTCTGTCCAACCGCTGAATTCTTAGTCTCCTCCTGGTGGCGATGTGATGAAGGCTCCACGTATCTCTGTGTCTGTGCTGGAACTTTGAGCTGGGCACATTGAGCCAGGAACCTAAAACACATGGGAAAATAAACACCGGTCAAACCAACAAACTGATTAACGAGTGCAACATTTTCTTTCTGTGTGGTAAACTATTTTGAAAAAATGATGATCAGCTACCTTCAAGGAGGTCAAACGATAAGTAATATGTTGCTAAAACATGTAGCTTAGAACCGGAGTATTCTCAGTTTGTTTGATGTATTATTCAAGTTAATATATGTTAATCAGATTAATGACTGTGTTGTGCATGCTGTGAGAGCTTGCTACTGTTGATATGTCTACTTCCAGGCACAAAGCCCAAAGGAACTCATTTGCACTTCAGGCTTCTTTGTACGGTGTTAACAAATTTCTACTGAGACCGGAGGTGAAAATGCAGTTCTAGAAGCATTAATTTCCTTATTGCTTATTTAATCTATTATATACACAGAATAACTGTAGAACCAATCAATTCAAAGAAGTAAAAAGTTCCTAAATAAATACGTTAATCTTAATTGAATACATGCCACATGCACAAGTTCTCAGATGACGCTGTGATTGCGGTACGTATCAGGGAGGACTGTTTGTACAAGAAGAGGCAGAGTATGTTCTTCCTGAGGAGGCTGGCCTCCTTCAACATCTGCACTGAATTTCTTCAGATGTTCTAGACACCTCTGTGTGTTGGTGCAGTGGCACAAGGAAAACATGGAACGCCTGGAGGAGGACCGTGTTCAGAGCGATCCTGATGAACACCAGCCACCCCCTGCACAGCACATTCTCCCAGTAAAGGAGCCCTTTCAGTGGGAGACTGCTGTCACCGAGCACGTCCACAGAGAGACGGAGGACCTCCTTTGTGCCCCGTGCCATCAGAGTAACATGAGACTCTCAGAATAAAGAAAAACAGGGGGGGGGGGGGTAACCAGGGTGTCATATTAAATTGCTGGTTGTGGTTTGTATTCTGTTCTGACAGGTGTACCTACCCACCATGTGGGCATCTAGCTTGCTGTGCAATTTTGCATTCTTTATTTTTGCCTGCAGTAGGTCTAGTATGTGTTTGTCTGCATACTTGTGTATTATATTCGTATGTTGATGGTGTATTTGTTTCCTTGCTCTGTTGTCTCTAAACCAGTGGTTCTTAACCTGGGTTTGATCGAACCCTAGGGGTTCGGTGAGTCGATCTCAGGAGTTCGGTGGAGACGGAGGTCAAGACAAAACACCAGACACATCGTGTCGGGTGTTTTTGTCGAACATACACGAATCACTGTGTACGTTTGACACATCGTGTCAATTGGTGATGACACGCCCCCCTTAGCCATCACTGGATGCAGGTGATCACGCTACATCCATTAGCCTACCTGTGCTACATGGGATTTTGAGCACTCAGTATTCGATTTACGCCTGTCATGATGGGTACGTCATCTGATTGCTTTCTTAATATTTTGATTCATAGTAACTGTGTTGAGCAAAAAAAGACAGTGTTGTGCATGCGGATGAATATGTGCAACGTGAATTTACATGTACTGTATAACGGAACGTGATGGAAGTCAGCGTTCTGCATGATTTGCAATGTCAAGTAGAGAAACTCTAGTCTCGCACTGGCAAAAATAAAGGAACACTTCCTTAAGCTGCGTGGAAAACAACAGAAACAGACTTTGCTGTGAAAATGTCACAAGAGTAGCACTTGCCAAGGTGAAGCCACACATATCAGAACTGGTCTCTCAATAACAACAGCAGAAGTCACTCTGATTTGCAGGTAAGTCATTTCATACGAGTTCATGCAGTTTTGGTTTTATCCTTTGAAAAAGTTGACATTAATGCATTATTCATTAAATACACCAGTAAAACATATACTTACGTCTTAAATTTGAAAAAAAAACAACCACTGTATATATATATATATTTCTTTTATTTTTTTTACTAAAGAAGGGTTCAGTTCCTCCAACAAGGTTAAGAACCACTGCTCTAGAGTGGTACATAATTTCCTCCAGGACTAATAATGTATGTATATATATATCTATATAAATCAACCTATTTTACTGGAAATTAATGAAGGATAGACAAAGATCAGACACTTTCTCCTGCATGGTCATACTTGATAGAACCGCAATCTATGAAAACGAACGTGTTCTACATGTAACAGAAAGGATCTTCTTACTTTACTTTTCTCACCTGTTTTTGATGATGTTTAGATGTTCCTGACTCTCGTTCTTCCCTTTCCGCTTCAAAGCAAGAGTTGCTCTATGAAAACAGAACAAAGTTGATTTTTAAATATGTGCACTTTAAGCATGTCCAGTTCCTAGCCTGATCCTTATTGGATTCAAGTCTATTTAGAAATGTTTGTTCATTTATCTGTGTTTTCAGGTCAGTACACTTCACCTGCTATCAAAAGGAAAAGTATTTGTCTTTCATAAAAGGGAATTATTTTACTGGATCACTAGATTTTACACCTAATAAGGTGGATAGTGTCATCCAGTGAGACTCACAGTATGGACCAGTCCATGATGTTCTCCAGCAGAGTGATGGAGCTCCTTGGTATCAGCATCCAGTTTTCCTGACCTTTTGCTCGTTTAGGGACTGAAGAAGAGCTCTCAGCTACTCGTAACGCGAAAAGCAATGACAGAAAACAAAATGGTCATTCACCTGCGGTGTTGTCATACAACCTTGTGGTCTGAGTCTTGTGTTATTTCTCATCATTACAATTAAAATATCGTCGAGTGACTGGATGAGATGCTATTACCTTTCCTCTTCTGTCCAGCTTTTGGGTGTTTTTTCCTCAAATTGTTATCGTAACTATTCTGCGGAAATCAAAATATATTTGAAAACCTGCGATTATCATTAAGCAACAGCTTAAAGACTGATACCTTGTTAGCATCAGCAGAAGTATTGTTAATTTTTCTCTTACCGGATGCTCGGTCTCTTCTGTTTTCCCCAAGGCAGCAGGTTTTTTCTTGTTTTTTAACGCGGGTGTTTTGGTCGCGGTCCGGTTAGAACCTCGTAAAGGTTCCATTTCTGCTAACTAGCTAACAATGACGTGACCACAGTATGTCGCTATCGAGGCTAGGCTAACATTGATGCAACACAAAGTAAGGAGGCAAAACTCGAAGCAGTAATGAATCTCGTCTTTAAGTATTACACCAGCGGAATAAGTTATGCATAGCTATCAAACCATTTCGTATACTACATAAACCACTAAAAACAAACTACGTGATCAAGCCCCGAACGGCTTACTTTTCGCGGTGCTGTTTTCAAATAGTCCTACAACGCGCATGCTCAAAGAATGAAATCCCTCGGTTATGTTTGTAAGGAGACACCAGTTAGGTGGTACGTGAGTCGACGTAGGAAACAAAATTTTCATTGGTTCAATGTGGATTTTTTTTTCACGAGGGTAAACTCAACATAAACGGAGGTTTAACATTAAATTATATTTTCAGCCCAAACTAAAAATTATTTCAATTATTTACGCAACAGAAAACGGCCTCATTTCACCTGCCATCACAAATACAGGGAGTAGTTCCCACAAAGCGAAGCAAAGACACTTCCGGGAACATTTTAAAGGGACAGTAAAGTTAATTTTAAGTGACATATACTGTATGTTATTCATCATTATGAAAAATAGAGGAAAAAATTAATTTCATATGTGTAACATCATCAGTTTGGTCAAAAAAGCTTAAAATCACTTCTAAGAAGAAGTGGGGCACAGAGAGGACTGAGGAGAGTAGACAGGAGTAGAGGGAGATGCAGCATAAGGTGAAGGTAGAGGTAGCAAAGGCCAAATAGGAAGCTTATGATGACTTCTATGCTAGGTTGGACAGTAAGGAGGGAGAGACTGATCTACTGTATAGATGGGAAGGACGTGCAGCAGGTTAGGGTGACTAAGGATAGGAATGGAAGTCTATTGACAGGTGCCAGTAGTGTGATGGGAAGATGGAAAGAGTACTTTGAAGAGTTGATGAACGTGGAAAATGAGAGAGAACAAAGACTAGAGGAGGTGACTGTTGTGGACCAGGATGTAGCAAAGATTAGTCAGGATGAAGTGAGGAGGGCACTGAAGAGGATGAAGAGTGGAAAGGCAGTTGGTCCTGATTGTATACCTGTAGAGGTTTGGAAGTGTCTAGGAGAGGTGGCAGTAGAGTTTCTGACTGGGTTGTTCAACAGGATCTTATATAGTGAGAAGATGCCTGAGGAATGGAGAAGTGTGCTGGTGCCCATTTTTAAGAACGAGGGAGATGTGCAGAGTTGTGGCAACTACAGAGGAATAAAGCTGATGAGCCATAAAATGAAGTTATGGGAAAGAGTAGTGGAAGCTAGACTAAGGGCAGAAGTGAACATTTGTGAGCAGCAGTATGGTTTCATGCCAAAAAAAAAGAGTACTACAGATGCAGTATTTGCTTTGGGGACATTGATAGAGAAGTACAGAGAAGGCCAAACGGAGCTGCATTGTGTTTTTGTAGATCTGGAGAAAGCTTATGACAGGGTGCCCAGAGAGGAACTGTGGTATTGTATGAGAAAGTCTGGAGTGGCAGAGAAGTATGTTAGAGCGGTGCAGGACATGTATGAGGACTGTAAGACAGTGGTGAGGTGTGCTGTAGGTGTGACAGAGGAGTTCAAGATGGAGGTGGGACTGCATCAGGGATCAGCTCTGAGCCCCTTCTTGTTCGCTATGGTGATGGACAGGCTGACAGACGAGGTTAGACAGGAATCTCCATGGACTATGATGTTTGCAGAAGTCCAGACTCCAAATGTTTGAATGGGTGGGTTCAATGAGATGAGTAATGAAGATCAAGTAGCAATAGACATGTTTTAATATTATTCTGAAACTGAAATGCACCAACAAAATATGGCATTCAAAACAAAACAACAGAAAAATATTACCAGCTATGATCACAACTTAGAGTCATTCAGACTGTACGTTGGGTCTTGAATAGTCTGTTTTGTTTCAGCATATGACACCGCATTTGTGTCATTCAGAGCTTTTACACTCTCTCTGGGAAGTAAAATTTGCCTGTGTACCGTCCATGGTTGTGGAAGTCTAAAGGACTGAGCACCCTCCTGACACCCAGCATGTTACCCTGCACTATCTTCTTAAATGTCCATGGATTCTCGTTGTTCTTGATCCTGTCAGTGTGCTCCTTCTGCATCGCTTCAAAGCTCTCTCTACTCACTGCCTGAAAAAAGAAGTAGTAAATATGTCAGACAAAACTTATTAACTGATTTTAAGGGATTGTGGCTGAGACAGTGACAGTTATTTATCCAAAGTACCATTGTGTAGTGATTATTTTTTGACAACAATATTCCAATTTAATGAACAAAAAACGCAACTGACAAAGAATATCGACCACATTTTTTCTCACCTTTGCAGGGAAAGGAAGTTTCCTTGCGACTTGAGTCATGACACGTTCAACCTCCTCAAAATCCACCTTTCCTCCCACCTCCAAGACGAAATTGCCACAGCGTATAGGCGTCACATAATGGTCCACGGCCCCCTTGCCACCACCCATTCGATGACCCAGACTTTTACGTGTGATGGGCTTATATGGGCTATTGATGCGCCAGAAGGCAAATGTTTTCTGGTAGTCCAATCTGCGACCCATCACAGCACGAATCATTTCGAAGTGTGCCCAACGTAGGTAGCCCCCACCCATGGCCTGAGCATCAGAGAGACAGAAATAAGAAAGCCACTTTGTAAAGAAGTTTTTGACCATTTTTTCTGTTTCACCTGGAATAAGTTCAAATCTAACGTGAGTGAGGGAGATAGTTAAATGAAATAATGTTGACATAAGTTATTGCTGAGATATTGAAACAATGTTATACAGATTGGTTTGTCGCTTATGTTGTATAAATTTAAAACTTGTATAAAAATCTGGAGTGTAAGTTTGTAAACAGTTGCCTCAGACCATTATTTGCATTATAGACGTCTGCTCTTAATTTTCAGAGCTCATCTTTAATTCTACAAGATTAATTTAAAAAGTTGTGGAAAAAAAAGTCTCCATTCCATACAGCCAAACGTGAAATGTTCCTATCCTGTGAGGACTGAATTATCTTGGATTTATGAGTCGGATAATACTTTCAATAGTTTCAAAAGGTTAAATATTCCAGACAAGTCATGCAATACTACAGGACATTTAATGTACAAACATGCACTCACCACAATAGCATACTGTCCTGTGGTGAAGGTATTATCTGTCTTTGCAGGACCCTGAATATCCCGCAGCTTCTTCATCTGTCTCCGGACCTTTGGTACGTTAGGCGCCTTCTCCATGAATTTTAGTTTGGGTCTCTCTGGCATCACCACATCTTCACAGGTAAAAATTATATTAAAGAACCATGAATAACTCAGGCAAGGTCACCTCATCTTTCTCTTTACTGTATATGGTTGTTAAAACTACAACAATCATATGTGCTATGTGTTTAAATAGCAGAAGAAATGATGGACAAGAAAATGAAATTGTAATTATTACCACTGTAGTCTGGAGGAATGTCAAATGTCTTCATCCCAGCAGCTAGGACTTTCAAGTGGCCGTGCAAAATACCTGTGAAATAACCACATGCAAAGAGGTTAGCATCATTCTTGGCAAAATTCAGTCTGACAAAGAACATATGTTATTGCTATTATCACTCAATTTGACATACTGTACATGAATTTGAACAAACCACTCATCAAACCAAATAGACAGTGTAATAATAGTAATACACAACTTCCAAACCTTACCTTCAACATTTAACTTTAACACACGCTTTATCAAAAGTGACAGCGAAATTATTTCAACTTTGTTCAGAACGAAAAAAACAACAGTACCTTACCTGTGCTCCACACATGTTTTGGTCTTTTTCCATACTTGTCTTTATCTATCATGTTTGGACTCATCTTGTTTAAATTGTTTAAGAAAATTACTAATTATTATTAAATAATTAACGTATATTAATTTCCAGTGTTAGCAGGAGCAAGAGTATTTTGTAGTGTAGTATTAAAATGCAGTCAATAACATTTTATACACGAGGCAGCAAATCAGGACAGAAAACGTGATTTGCTTAAAGCAGCCTTTGTCCCATAACACCTTTGTAGCTAGCTAGCCAGCTAACGTCATAACAGATCATATAGTAAACATCATCTGGTCAAACGCCAGCAGTTTCTCTCAGTGATTACTTTGGGGTGACGTAAATGTCTTTATAGCGTGCTGTTAGCTAACTTGTTACCTTGATGACGGACGGCGCTGCAGACGGCGGTCAGTCCTCCGACTGCAGCCTTGGTGAGAGAAATCATGACGTTAACCCGGAGGCGATCACTATAAACATTTACTCAAATATCGTTTCGTGTGACTTATCGTCTTAAACTACAGTATTTGAGACTTGGTGAAATACTGCAAAAGGACGCCGCTACAGCTCTCGGTCAGCGCCATGTGACAAATCAACTTCCGGCATGTGTATTTTCATAATAAAAGTATACTAATGATAACCTGTCAAACGTAAGATAATGAAAAATATCCAAGAATAAAATAACCTGAAGATAAGAGTAAGACTAGTTTTACAGTTGAACTCGGAACATGTGGGACACAAAGCTTTTTTCACATTTTCTTTTCTTGCAAAACACCAGGCAGTTTGGGGCAAACTCCAAATTCAGTAGGTGGCGCTTGTGCATATGAAACGCTGTTTGCCAACCGAGAAAAAAAACCAAACCAAGATAATGGAGGAAGCGGAAGGAGGAGGAGGAGGAGGGGGGGGGGGGGTGGTGGTGGAGGAGGAGGGGGAGGAAGAGGTGGAGGAGGAGGAGGAGGAGGAAATGTATTTCAACAAATTTTTCACATTTGCTTTAGAGCTTTTCATTGATCCTAATACTGTAATATAAGATGAAGTGTGATGTGTTTTTAAAAATGGGTGTATATAAGGATAAACTACAGTATTTGTGTGTTTGCATAATAATCCTCCTACTGCCCAAGCTGTTTGTTCACATCCATTTTTCTTTCTTTTTGCTATTTGGGCTTAGGGTTAAGAGTTAGGCTTGGGGTTAGGGGTTAAGGGTTAGTTAAGGACAAATTGCTTGAAAGTGAAGTTCCTAACCCTAAACATGTCCACGTATGTGGCCACTAAGCCTTAGGGGCTAATAGATAACTTTTTAATTGACTATTAGTGTAAACAGATGTGTAATTTGATTTTAAAAAATAAAGATCTCTATCATTGAAATGCACGACCAGCTTTACTGGGATGCACATGTGTTTAAGTGTCACAAGATAAAATGTAAAAGTGCCACATGTAAATTTTATTAACTGTATTTCTCTACTGATAACTTTTCTGAGGGAAAAAATAATTTGACAGCATATTCACAGGAAGGAAGTAAAATCAAACAGCTGCTGAGACTCACACTAACATAGTCATAGTCAACTTTATTGTCGAATACAATATATGCACGACATACAGCATAGATGAAATTACAGTCCTCTCAGACACACAGGCAGTAAAAAATACACGAAAGCGGGACAGAAGTTTGGCATAATAGGAACATCTACATGAAACACGATGTCCAGCACTGTTTGCAATTTGTCTGTCATCAGAAAACGTGCATGTTCAATGAAGTCTTTAGATCTGAGTCCATTTAGTTTTCAAGGAAAAAATCCAAACCTCTTTATGTTATCAACCAGTCCTTGTTGAATTCAACAAGCAAGAAATTATTGTAATAGTACATCCAAAGTATGGAGGCATTGATCCTAAATTCCGTGGTAGAGGAGATCATATTTGGGAATATTCTTAGGATCAATAGGACTCTGGACAATCATCTTCCCACGCATGGCTCCTCTGTATATAACTTCAATCAGATCCATGAAATCTTGCTTGATTTTGAAGCTGCCAACAAACTTGGTGTGATCTGGGGAGCTGAGACAGAAAAAAGAAAATCAAATATCAGACAAGTCCTTTCAATTTGTTAGTTACTTTGTGTATTTCAACGGTCGCCTCAAGCTGGTGAATGTAATCGTTCACATTCATTTGTATGTGCATTGCATTGCTAATTATAACAGCAAGCAATTAATGAACTTTTAATTACAATTTAAATAACTTAAAAATATTCTAATAATCAGTTCGTCTTTTGAATCACTGTGATGTAAACAATCATTCAGAGAAAGGATTTACCCCTCACTTGTTTCCGTTTCGTTCACTCACCCATAATCTACTTTCATGTGCTGTCCGTTGAAAAAGAACACGGTGGAGGGAATGTAACTGATGTCGAAGTATCTTGTGTAGATGGGAGCTCTATCCACATCAACGATATAGATGGACGCCATGTTACTCAGGTCGTGTGCAGTTTTTGAGAGCTAGAATGGACAGAAAGAACAGGTTACCAGGAGCTACAAGGTGGTGTCACCAATTTCTGGGTCTATCATTTCATTAAAAGTCCCGCTTACAATCTCATCCAACTGGAGACAAACGGAGTCTTCGTCCCTCCCAAACCTCAAAACTACGACTTTCTCTGCTACACCTTTGATAACATCATCAATGTCTTTTTTACAAGTTAATTTTGGCAAAAAGAAGCTCATTTTCACGATCAAAAACTAGCTTCCGTTATTTTGCTAGTAGGAGGAAGTTACGTCATAGGTTATGTACGACACTAAAAAAAATCCCTCCAGAAGCAATTTTTAAAAAATGTTTGCATTGAAATGATTCTTAAAGCAATAATAGTAAGATAATCCAAATCAACCCATTATATATAAAAATACAAATATTTATAATTTTTCTACAATTCTATGTGGTCAAATACAGACCACATAGCTTTTCTGATGGGCAGAAAAGCAAAATAAATACAATAGTGAAGTTTCAGTACGTTCTATTATCATGTGACACCGTTTATCAACGTGACCCCTGATACGTGTGAGATCCGCATGGCGACCACGATATGTGGAGAGACTAGGTAGGTAGTGCCTAGTGAAACTGTCAGGACCATTTAGATTTTTCCAATTTACTTTTTTTCCCTAACGTTTATTACACCTTTGGTTCCATGTCTTTTAGAAAAACATCGCTCCAGCTCAGCACCGACAACCTAATTTTTTTTATTTTAACGAATTCAGTTTAAGGTAAACCATTTACGATGTTACGGCTCCTTACGTTTGACGGTTTTCAGCGACTCTTACAATGCAGGCATTTCGTGCCATACTGCGTCTCCGAGGTGAAAGCCACAAGTTTCCTCCTCAACGGGATGGGTCATCACCGGCTTCAAATCCCGACTCGACCCTTCTACGCTGGGAGACCAATGTTGAATGATACTGATCAACCTAAAATAGATGAATGCGAGGAAAAACAGACAATCGATCTGGAAAATTGGAAATCTATTATGAAAGCTAACGTTGCAGAAGATAAACAAGCAGTTCTGGAAGAAAAGGAAGAAGAAGAAATGTCTTTGCTTGATGAAACTCGGAACACTGTTAAGATGATGTGGGAAGCTGGGAGCTTTGTACCTGAGGAGATTACTGATGAACAGTTGCAAGAGTTGTTACAGCTCACCACCAAAACCTCATGGAGGAAGTATCTGAAGTTCCTGGCTACAAAGGAGCGCTACAAAAAGGCCGAAATAATGAAGAGGGAGAGGAAGAGGGCAGAGAGGGTAGCCTTAGAGGAGCAGGAAACGGAAAAGAAAAATTATGACAATACATTCCTCTTGAATCCCGGGAGGTCAAAGTTGGAAAAAATGGAGCAGTGGAAAATTGTCCAAGCCATGATGTTTGGTCAGCCACTAGTGTTTGACATGAGCTATGAGAGCAAAATGTCCAGACGTGAGTTAGAGAACGCAGTATGCCAGATGTTGGAGGCAGAAGGGTGGAATCGGCATGCCAGTGATCCCTTTCACATTCACTATTGCTGCCTGCAGCCAAATGGGGCCTTCGAGAAGCAGTTTATACACCGATACAAGGAAGAGGCCTGGAATAACCGGTTTATTACTAAAACTGCTCTTGAACCTATTGATGTGTTCCCTGTTGAAGACCTTGTGTACCTCACTGCAGACTCACCTAATGTCCTCCATAAATTTGATCACTCCAAGGTCTACATTATCGGAGCTTTAGTAGATCGTAACATCCAGTCGGGCTTGTCGTTGAGCAAAGCCAAGCGTCTTAACATCGCCACAGCCCGTTTACCATTGCATAAGTATTTGACATGGAATTGTGGATCCAAAATCATGACTATAGACCAGATGATGCGCATCATGTCCACTATTAAGGAAAAAGGGAAATGGGAGGAGGCTTTCAAATTTGTTCCTTCAAGGAAGGTTGATAAAACCATTCAAAAGCCAGCAAATGTCCCAAAAAGAGGAAAAGGATTCATTGACCACAGCGCAAGAGATGACAGGTGGGGTGCTGACAACTCTGTCTATCCTTCTCATGAGCAGGATGACATCACTGGACAAAAGAAAAAACTTAATCCACTTGGTAACAAAGCATCCCTCCTCACTTTTTTGAAAAGCAAACGAGGAGTAAAACAAGTGTGGTGGGAGGATGAGTGAAATCAGCAAAAGTTGTAATTTTGGTTAATAAATCATGTTTCTGACAGTTGTCTGATGGAATATAACAAATGGATAAAATATTGTTCTGGATTAACATCCTAGCTTACTGTACATGTTATTCTTTTTTTCCTTTTGAGTTTCAAAGCAAAGCCAGACATTTTGATAATTTTGTTCTTTATTTTTGACATTAAACAAAATATGTACCTATATTAATATTGTAGTGTAATATACTGTCACCATTACTACATATATAATTTCTCATACAGATGAAATACAATATACAGCCTGGAAAGTGAAAATAAGACATTTGTCATATATTATTCATATAATAATGCAATATTTTCTGAGGCAAAAAGTTCCATATTTTTTAAATAATCGTACAAATTTCCAAAAAGACATAATACTCAAATGATGCCAACTAAATATTGTTTTCTCTACAAAGATCAAACCTTTTTTTGCAAGTAACTAGATGTGACTGTGGGCACATCTTTTAATGACCAATACTGATGGGTCGAGTGCAGAACTGTTAAATCTTGACCAAATAATTGAATGTATTTGCAGTAGGCCTTGTGCAAAGGGTACAACTTTTTTCAGAAAATAGCACCATCATACAGGGAAATTGAGAAGAACCATTTAGTATAAGACACCTTCTTGCCTTTTGGCTTACAAATCCACAGTTCATATGACATTTGCTGTTTTTGCCATGACTGCACATTTTTAAAGCAACTTTTTACAGAATAATGACATCAGTCTTGTTTAAATTCCCTATGGATGTATTTTGCAATTTGAAACTGGTCAGTAAATATTGTGGGAGTGATGATCGGTGTTACAGACAGGCAGACAGACCGGCACCACTACTACCTGTTTAAATGTTTTCATCATGAACCGAATGACTTCACAGATTTGTACTTTTGACCTGTGATGTTTACTGGTAGTGCTTCAGCTGAGTAAAACAAAAAGCATCCCTTATTTCAGTCACACTATCCTGCTTTTCATATTTCAATAAGTCGACACCCATTTTGTCTGATCATGTGACACCAACACAACTTGAACTCACATCATGGCAATAAACAGCACTTTTCTTTGTTAAAACTAGGACCGGGAAAAACACTTATCTGAAAATTGCTTTTTTTAATCAAAATTAAAAAACAAAATGCGGTAATTTAATAAATAATATCAAGTTTCCAATATCCAAAAACCATTATCTGAAATTATGGACAGCAAACAATCAGGTACATTAAAATAATAACAAAGGAAAACATCCACAGCCAAGTTGCAGTGTAAACATGGGAAGACACTGAAGAGAGCAGCTCTTGTCCAGACTACACTTTGACCGCCATCATCTGAAAGCTCTGACGCTTCATCACCTTCAGATGGGACAGTTCTGTGGCCCATTGGCCTCTACAGCACCAGAATGTCTCCGGTGCAGCGCTCGCAGCAGTTAAACGTAATGTTTTCATAGCGAGTGTATGGATGAAACCTGCCAATACTCTTTTTATTACTAAGAAAGTTTGAGGGACTGGAGTCATTCAGTGGAGAATCTGTCTTGCTTTCTGAACAGGAAATTGGATCCAAAATCTTCAGCACCTAAGATAGAAATCAGATGTCACATTTGTGAACCCTGGATATCATAACACATATCAGATGATGGACAGATATTTAAGAGGATATAGAAGTTGTACCTTTTCCGCCATCTTCTCGGCTGGTGTGCTGCAGAGCTGCTCAGCACTACTGTTCTTTACCACACTGGTAGTGGTGGTGTTTCCCATTAGGTGGGAATTGATGGCATCTGCAAGCTTGTGATTGGCTTCTGCAAGCTCTCCAGTGCTCAAGGCCTGTGCACTTGGGTAGTAAGTTTGCTGTCTACCCCACTGCAGAGATACCAGAAGCTGCTCCAAAGACCTGACAAAAGAAAAGCCAGCAATGTTAAATTTTATACCATTTAGCTGTCAAATCAAAATTTTACGATCCATTTCTTAAAATTCAATTTGTGTTACCTGTGAGTGAGCAACATGTCCCTGGAGTACTCCTCTCTCTCCAACAGCAGGTCCTGAATGGCTCCTTGCGCCTCCCTGGTCTGCCTCTGAAGAGCTGCTCTGGCATTCGTCAGCTCCTCTGCCATCACTCTGAAAAGACAATAATTTTGCAAATGCTTAACTGCCATATTAATACATCATCTCTTGCACGCTGAAATGTTGACAGACGTTTATCAACTTGAAGCACCTTTTTAAAAAATAAGGATGAGAGTATGACAGCGATTGGGGCCATGAAACGAAATGTATATCTTGACTTTTCATACCTGCTGGCCAAGAATTTACTCCTCCAAACATCACACTGGATACTCATTCGCTCCAGCTGCTCTGCTGTGTGAGCCAAACTCCGGCCAAGAGCCTCATTCTCCAGAATTAGCTGGTTTTTCTCCCTAGACAAACGTTCAAAGTGGTACTGAAGGTCATCACCCACAGATGCCACCAGCAGTTTCTTCAGCTCACGATTCACCTGGTGAACAAAATGAATGCAAGTTAACCAAATCCTTTTAGAGTTAATGGCCTGAAGAAAAAAAAAACACCAAAACAGCAGTTTTCTTTCCACATGTTTCAAAGTGCCAGAGCAAAATCATGCAGGGTCTAACTGCTAAGGCCAAAAAGTGAGATAATAAAGAACACAATAAAACAGCCTCTGCTATGTGGATTCTGGAAGAAGAACATGGAAATTGAAAGAAACGCCAAATATAAAACCAACATAAAATATCTCTTACAGCAGCCTCACCTCTGTCTGTACACGGAGCTGATTACAAAGACCCTCCTTGTCCTGCAGCAGCCTGCGTTCAGAATTCTGCAGCTTCTCCAGCTGTCCTCTCCAGTCCTCTGCCACAGGCAGTGGGGGAGAATCCTGCTCCCAAACCTGTTGCCCCACCTCCGCTTTCCCCTCAACAAGGCCCGCACGTCTGGTCCGGCTAATCGAGGCACGTGGGACCAGAATCCTCACAGCTTCCACCTCAGCGCAGGCCTCACGATTCACTTTGCCAAGGTGGAGCACTCCGAGAGATTGAGGGGCAGCCGGGGGAACAGGATGGCTATCTTTGGAGCTGTGTTTTGGACTAGCCAACTTCAGGAGGGGAAGTGGAGGTGGATCTGGTGATGGTTTATCTGTGCTAATTTCTGACACAGATGGTGGTTTTTTTGTTTCCATGCCATCACCAGCACCTCGGACAGGCACTTTGGCAGAACCTGTCCAAAACAAGATAAACCAAGTTTACATTTTGTACTGAAATGTGTCTTTATTAACACCCCTTTAACTCACAGTGGCCAAGGTAGTGCTATCTTTTTACCCTATTTAACCGGTTAATCCAAGTACTTCAAAGCCACAACTAAAAAAAATTTAAAACAAAAGTCTAATAATAAATGTGATAATACAGTTTTAACGTGGATAACCCAGAATCTGTCTCGGTAAACGAACAGTGCTGTACTGCAAGTATAAACTGGGAAATCAAGATGTTCATCAAGCAACCGAATGAATAGAACAATGCATACCTCTCACAGCGGCAGTCATGGTGGTGGTCGTCGTAGAGCAGAGGATTCAGAATCAGAAGTTGTTGGGGAGGGAGGGGGTGGTTCTTCTGGAACAAAATATTATATTATGATGTTTGTATTTGTAGTTTTCAACAAATAAGGTTTTACAGCGTTATTGGTAAAGAGGCTAGCTAACAAACTAAATTGCTAACGTTCGCTAATTGTTAGGTAGCGATGACGAAAACGAGCAGGAACAAGAAACTTAATGACCCGCTTTTGCATTAAAATTAACGCGAGTGTGATGGCTTTTAGCTATACACGACGACGATCCTTACATAGTTCACAATTTTTCAAATCATTTCAGGATTCAGACAAAGTAGTACAGGACATACCAGCTACAGCTTCCCCTAAAAATCATCGGCATTCGGCAAGCGGTGTATCACCGGACACAGTTGGATCGGATAGGCGAGAGTTTGTTTTTTTTGCCCCGAGTTTGCCTACCAGGCAAAGCATCGTGTCTACAAACCCACATTGTTTTGCTGTGCCTTAAGAATTCCCTTCCTAGTTCGTTATATAATGTAAAATAAGACATACTAATTTTTCTATTTCACTGAAAATTCTTGGTCTAAACCAAAATACATCATTTTTGTCGAAGTAGCGTTCTTCTGACTGCCTGGCAAGACTCGAACTGTAAATTTTTAACTCAATAAGTGTCTCTCCTATAGTTTCCCCACCTAACCGATCTGAAATCGGCTGCTTACTGATAATACATTAATTTTTATTTACCAGCTAAATTTGAAACCGATTTGAAATCAGAATTGTGAACAAACGTGGACAACGACGTGCCAAGTAAAACGCGTTCCTGTCGCTAATGACGCGGAACTGTTTATACTAGTCCATGTTTTCTCGCCGGACAAAATCAGTGTTACTACAAAAGTAGTAGATACTGTGGTTTCCGTGTTTTGTTCTTCCATTGATATTTCGTGAGTTGATACGACGAAGTGTACGTATTGATCACGCGCAATAAACCTGTTATCGCTTGTTTTTGATATTCGTATTACTTCGGGTGGGATTTGGATTATTGTTATTATGGGAGTTCATGGACTCTGGAGGCTGCTGGAAAGTACAGGGAAGCCCATCAACCCTGAGACTCTGGAGGGAAAGATCCTCGCTGTTGGTATCCTGATTTGATTTGTTGTCTATCATTGTATGAGTACAGATACACCGTCTTATATTTAAACTTCAACCGGCCATTTTCTTTCAAGCCATTGCATTAACCTTGACTACACACCACCAGACATCAGCATTTGGCTGAACCAGGCATTGAAGGGGGTGAGGGACCGAGAAGGCATCAGCATCCAGAACGCCCACCTCCTCACTCTCTTCAACCGCATCTGTAAGCTTCTGTTCTTCCGCATCAGGCCAGTCTTTGTGTTTGATGGAGAAGCTCCACTGCTGAAGAAACAAACTCTGGTATGTCCTGTATGATTTGCAGAACCAGTCCGTCTAAGCTCATGACTGATTGTGAATGTGTTTTACAAATGGAAGTGATCGCCAATCATTCTCTTTTAACACGGCTTTGGTTATGACTCCCCTGCAGGCTCTGAGGAGGAAGAGGAAAGAGGAGATGAACTTGGAGTCCAAGCAAACCAACGAAAAACTCCTCAAGACATTCCTGAAGAGACAAGCTATCAAAGCTGCACTTGGAAACGACAGGCAAGGGCTGAGGTGGTGCACAGGTGGAGGGATGTTTGTGTCATCAGAGAGTAGCTGCAGTGCCAGTGGTTTTAAATAAATCAGGTTTGTCCCGCCACAGTAAAGATCCTCTACCCAGCCTGTCCAGTGTGAGGAGAGATGAGGTGGATGACATGTATGTTCTACCAGCTCTACCAGCTGCAGAGGAGAGGGACAAAAGCAGGTAAGGAACATTTTAAAAGATAGGATTCACAAATAATAAACAAATAATTCATTTAGGTTACCAATGTGATGTCATAGGAATTTTATTAGAGAAGACTGAATAGCTTCTGTTACATAGAGCCATACGGTAGTTTTGTGAAGACTCACCCTGACAAGCCATTCTTTGTTTGTTTCAAAGGTGATAGTTGCATTACATCCCACAAATATAAGAAGCATAATTAATTTATTCAAAGAAAAGATAACATAAAGTATTCATTGGTTTATATAATATTACCGGTGCTGTAATCATGTCAATCTGTTTCTGTGTAGCAGTTCAGAGGAAGATGAAGGCAGGCAGTGGGAGGAGACGGCTGACAGTCATCAGATGATTCAGGTAAAATGATCAAATGTACACAATCACCAAATGATAGACCATAACTTCAAATAGTTTGTTGGCGCCGGGTGATATATCAATGTGAAATTAATGGTACAACAATAGGACTTATTTGGTGTTTTGGATCATTAACTTAACATCAACTTAAGGGAGAATTATTTGAGGACCCCAACTCAGTGGACGTTAATTCAGAGGAGTTTGCGTGCCTGCCTGCTGAAATGAAACACGAGATGCTCAAAGACATGAAAGAGTTTTCCAAAAGACGTCGGACCATGTTCTACAAACCTCCAGAGGTACTCTTCGCTCGGATTCTCTGTCACACACATACAGACACTGACATTTTCTTCTTTAACACAGACCCTCCTTCATTCCCTCTCAGGATTCAGGAGAATTTTCCCAGTACCAGCTGGTCGGCCTGCTGCAGAGAAACAAACTGAACCAGCATCTGGAGGGAGTGGAGAAAGAGATGAGTGATCGGAGCGCCAGTGGAGCTCCACTGCTCTACGAACAGGACGGGGAGCAGAAGAGTCACAGCGTGGAGGCAAACCGACTGGTTTCAGAAGACCATTCCCACTATATCCTTATTAAAGGTAAGAGCTGCTATGGTGACTGTCCATACTCACAGTAGCTCACAGTTTTAATTGCGAAACAGTTTGTCACTTTTATGTTATTCTTTAGGTAAATTATATCTTAATTTGGTGACACTGAAGTCTTTACAATCCAGTGATTCCATAACATTTAGGTTTGAGTCAAAGTTGAAGTTATGTTTTTGGTTTATTTTTATTTATATAGTCAGTTTATTTTTTTCTTTCCAGTATAAAATACTGTTTCATTTATCCTTAAATAGGCTCCAAAAAGACTGAGATAGCTTCTGAGAGCCGACCTGCCGCTCTGCCCTGGTCTGGGAGCTTCTTGTCAGGTAGCAAAAGAAGGGCAGGCAGACCTGAGCCCCTATGGGGTCCTGTTCACGAGGATGAAGAGAAATCAAAGGGTTCCAACACAACTGCCTCAAAGTCGTTACAAGACGAAGCCTTGCCTCCCTCACCTCGTACCCTCAAGGCAATCCAGGCTGCAATGGACAATGGCTCAGATGAGGAGAAGACGGAGCAGGAGAGCAATGGCGGTGGGTTGTCCCCACGTACCCAGCTGGCAATCCAGCAAGCGCTTACTGAGGAGGAAGATGATGTTGCTGAGTACATGACTCCAATTGGCAGGTCGCACACAAACCTGCAGGAGAATGCTCAACATCCAGTGCCACAAGTGGTCATCAGCAGCTCAGAGGAAGAGCCAGACCCTGGCGAAGTGGTCCGTTTACCGAATGAAAAGTCTGATCTAAAAATGAACCACACGGACAGAAATTTATACGTAAAAGATAGTTTGTTAATTAGTAGTTCTGAAGATGACATAGAAGAAGTGATTAGGCCGAAAAATAAAGCCTTACCTTTTACGAGGCTGCACCCATTTCATGAGAATGAGGTAACGGAAACAAAAGAAGGACAGATAACCAAAGAGTTGGAGAAAAGAAGACCGGAGCAGGAATTGATCACAAAGAACAACCAGATTCCACCACTGGGTGCTGCTGCTG
This sequence comes from Antennarius striatus, assembly GCF_040054535.1. Lineage (NCBI taxonomy): Eukaryota > Metazoa > Chordata > Actinopteri > Lophiiformes > Antennariidae > Antennarius > Antennarius striatus. The sequence continues at coordinate 13,584,309 of NC_090776.1, forward strand.
TGTCCAGTCAAAGCACATCCATCACTCTCTCTCCACGGATCAATGAAAAACCAGGGGCTGAAACACATCCTGTACTGCTGAAGCTTAGAAGTGATAAGTCTGCTGAAGCTCCAGAAGGGAGGAACGTGGATGACGTGAAGTCTGAGGGGAGTGAGTCAGAAGGTACCGTAGTAGTTTGTCTAAGATAAAATCAACTTATTCATAAGCCAGTAGCTGTTATCAATAGTGCTGTTTTGTGTTTCCCAGATAGTTTCATTGAGGTTTCAGAAGAAGAATTTGTAGAGGACAGTAAAGATGATTCGCTTCTACTAATTAGAGAGAAAGAATCTCAAGATCAGCTCCATGAACAGGAGCCCTTAAAAGAAGAAAAACAAGAGGAGCATTCAATCAAGTCTCCCAGTGGTCCGGCTGCGGCTTTGACACCAGAGGAAGACGAGGACAAGAAGGAGAAGACTGAAGAAGAAGAAGACCTGAAGGAAGGAACAGAGACAGAATCCAGCTCCACTCCAGCCGTACATGAATGGGAAAACTTTGACATGGTATGTGTTGTTTACACTCACAGGAATTTAGCTCAGCAAATTTATTTAGCCGGGGTGTATGCAGATACTAATGTCAGGAATTTGAACAAAAATGCATCATGTTGTTCTTTTTCCAGTCACATTCACTGCAGATTTACATGAGCCTGTAACAGGGTGAAGGGGAAAGTCCCGACGTTATTCAGCAGTCAGCATGTCGATCAGTTTCATATGTGTGCGTGCGTGTGTGTGTGTGTGTGTGGTTGTGCACATTGTGTTCCAGGATGAGCTCGAGGCTCTGGAGAGCTCTCTGCAGGTGGAGCAGAGCAGTCTGAGGGAGCTGAAACAGCAGCAGGAGAGGATGGCAAACTCCGTCACCGGACAGATGTACCTGGAGACCCAGGTGCAAAAAAAAAAAAATCACTTTGACTTGTATGAATGAATACACCCAAAGTCACTCCAGCATTCTATGCAAAAACACAATACTGTAATCTGAATTATCCTTAATCTTATTTAATGTAAAAGAAAGAATGAATTTTTAAGCAGACATGCAGCGATCCAGATTTATGATGATAAATATGGTTATTAATAAGTTCAAAAACTTGCTTAAAATGCTGCCAGATTCCAAAATGAAACCTCATGAGCCGATCACAGGACGATGACAAGAGCTGTTTGTTACCAGGAGCTGCTCCGGCTTTTTGGAATTCCGTTCCTGATTGCACCGATGGAAGCCGAGGCTCAGTGTGCGGCGCTGGATCACGGCGACCAAACACACGGGACCATCACGGACGACTCAGATGTGTGGCTGTTTGGAGGAAGACACGTCTATAAGAACTTCTTCAGCCAGAACAAATATGTAGAACACTACCAGTCCAGTGACCTGCAGAGTCAACTGGGTCCGTTCTTGTGTCTGAAAATACTAGATTCTTAAATGACTCCATGCTGTGTCATTCATTCACTCATTCATTCACTTATCTAAGACAGTGTGTTGGAATTTGTTGATTTGTCTGTTGGAATAAGTCCGCAGTGCTTCACTCTGTTTTCCTCTTTCTCAGGTCTTGACAGGACTAAACTGATAAACCTGGCTTACCTGCTGGGAAGTGATTACACAGAGGGCGTACCGGGGGTTGGGTTTGTGACTGGCATGGAGATACTGAATGAGTTTCCAGGGACAGGGTTGGAGCCACTGATAGCATTCAGGTGTACATCTTCCTTTAGTTTTTATCTTTCATTTTTGACTTTGTAGAACCTTTTCTTCATGAGAATGATGTGATGATATTTGATGGACACATTGTGTCCATCAATATCTTCATACTCTCAATGTCAAGTAAAGCGCAAACACGTACAATTCTGGTACAGCCTCTATTGTGTAACATTTGTTTCCAAAGTTCAAAATTATTTGAGGGTTTTTATCTACCCCCATTGTAATGAAATTACTTGTGTTTTGGATATGACATCTAATTTGATGGAGTCTGCTTCTAAAGGCTTATTAGTGTTTGTTTTTTGTTTTGTGTGTTTCTTTTTCGTAGTAAATGGTGGTCAGAGGCTCAGGAGAAGAAGCGTCTGGTGACCGATCCTCGGGACACAAAGGTCAAAAAGAAGCTGAGACACTTAAAACTGCATCCTGGTTTCCCCAACCCTGCAGTAGCTCAGGCTTACCTTCAGCCTGCGGTGGACCAGACCGACAGCTCCTTCAGCTGGGGACGGCCGCAGCTCGACATGATCAAAGAATATCCCTCCTATATGTGGTTTAGTGACAATGTGGGGACATGCGTCAGTGTTGGGACTTTCTTTTCTGTCGGGGACAGGACACCTACATTCAATTTTTAGGATTTAGGGCTTGGTTTGAGATTAAACTAATGGGTAATAGTGGTTATTCTGGTTGGTGCAAGTCAGGTGATAAAAAGGAGTCTGTGTAATAACTCAAAAGTGATGGAATATACTTTCATGAACTAAAATGTTTCCTGAACCAGTCTTGTACATTCTGTCTGAGCCGTTTTGGCTGGAGTAGTCGGAGGACAGAAGAGACTCTTCAGCCTGTGATCAAGCAGCTCAACAACCAGCAGGTGACAATTCATTTGTTCTGTTGAACCTTTACATTGAAAATGATCGATAAAATGCCTGTCAACACAGCACAGTGTGATCGGTGAGTACTGACTGGTACTCAACGCTTCAACTCAGGCTCCGAGGGAAAAAAAAGCTTTCAGATGTCAGGTGAAATTTTGGATACTGACAAGTTATTTACATAGCAGTTTTGAATTTCACCGGTTTGACTGGGTTCGTTTTCAAAAAGTCCGTCATCAGGCAAAGCTCCCATGTTGTAGCCTGATGTCATTCACACTTCTTCTCTCACCGTCTTTGGTTTAGACTCAACTGCGGATCGACTCATTCTTCCGCATGGAGCAACAGGAAAAGGCAATTCGTAGCCAGAGACTCCGCAGAGCAGTTACCTGCATGAAGAGAAAGGACAGAGAAGGAGGAGAGGAGGAAGACGACAGTGAGGAGGAAATTCCATCTCCATCCAAATCCATGAGAGGGAAGGAGGCACGAAAGAGAGCAGGAGGAGAGAGAGAAGAGGAAAGGGTTGCTTCAGGAGGAGGATTTCTGGGGTCAGAGGTAATTTTTGAACCTCGTCTTACATCTGTGAAGGATGTGAGCAGCACCAGCGGGGAAGCCCTCACGATAAAAGCCCCACAGTCTACCCAGACCCCGCCTCGAAGGGCCGGCAGGAGCAGCACCAGCAGCTCTGGAGAGGACAGTGATAATGGTGGTAAAGTTGCTATGGTTACGGCCCGATCTGTGTTCGATGGCGGTCTACGAGGCTGTGGAGCGAAAAGCACGAGAGGGAGAAGAAATTTGAGAGGAAAAGGACGGGGAAAGAGACTGTGATGAACCCCAAACATGAAATAAACACAAGGTTTCTAACAACTGTGGAATGAAGCACGAACGGCATCAGAAACTTCCTGAGTAACGTTTACATTTGATATTTGAACAGGAAATGTGTGAATGAATTATAAACTCATTGACAGTGACTGAGTTTAATGTGTTATAGAATATGGATCTCTCATTGATGTATCTGGAAATATTCCACTGGCATTAAAAACACTTCTTTCAATGTGAGTTATTTCTACAGAAATAAGTCCTGCTTGGATCTCATTGTTTCTTTGCGCGGACATGCGCAACGGTGAGACCAGTGGAACCACATGTCCCATGAATTTGCTTGTGGTTGTATTTCTGTCCACCTGTGTTGCTAACAAAAATTTGCAGCTGCTGCTGTCTGTCAGAGGAACTGAACCAGAGAGGGCTTCAAGCACGCCCAGACAGCAAGAAATGGAGAGCAACGCCAGGGTCCAGTGGTTTGAATGAGATGTTCCAAAGTGTTTGACTTAAAACGATTGACAGCCTGGATTGGGTCCGGATTCAAATAGACCCAAATCATCTTCATCTGGGGTCACAAATCAGGACCACATTTGGCCTCAATAGTTTCTGCTGGTCGTTAGTTAACTTTGGATGTGGAAAATAAACGATCCAAGACCATGGAAAACTCCAACATTGAAGAAGGTGAGTGGAAAAATTGATAACTTCGTGTGGGATGATTTTCATGCATTGATTTATTGCTTTTAAGCAATCAAAAAGTTACGCCTTTCAGAGAAAACGCACACTTGGTTATATTTAAACCCATAATATCCAACCCTTATATGCAACAAACATGAGCTTTCAAGACATGACTGCATTGAAATATTTCTCTGCAAACTGCACCCCTTCTTGTTAATGACAAATAACATTTATAGAGACAAAAGCCACAGATCATACGCCTGAACAGTTCCTGACCCTGACCTTTGCCATTGTGCCTCTTAGGGCTTTCCTGACCTGTTTCTCCTAAACTGGTGTGACACAACTGAGGTGGTATGTCACAGCCGTTAGCGTTGACACATAGCTGGAGTCGACACATTGGCGTTACGCTATAAACAAATACAGATGGATTAGAGAAGAATTATTAGCATAAATCTGACGTATTAATAGATATACAAACATACCGACCCTCTAAACCAGGCTCAAAGGCTCATGTTGTTGTTGTTGTTGACGGCTACACCCGTCAGTGAGGTCATATTCCCAATAAATTCTGAGAGAAAATTTTGTCAACCGTCGAATACTGGTTGAAGGCTGGATTTGATTAATTCTAGATAGATTTTCATTAAAATATGCATAAGAGCCAAAGATGTAACTGGTGAATTTTAAGGTACATTGGACGGCTTGGTGTCTCCCTAGAATAGATCATGATTTGATTTAATTAAAGGGGACAGCTGGGCTTTGATAGAGTCATTTTACTAATGTGCTTTCATACTGAATAATTTTAGCTCCTAATATCTTCTCAAATATCTGTGTCTTTTCCCACTTCTTAGAAATGTGTTTGATTTATTGTATTTTTGTCACGATACATCTGTATGGCTGCCTCAAAGTAATTTCACTCCACAGGATAAATAGAGGTCTCTTAATGTAATTCTAAATCTGATGGAAAAATTGCTATTTTGATCTACTTAGATAGATAGATAGATAGATAGATAGATAGATAGATAGATAGATAGATAGATAGATAGATAGATAGATAGATAGATAGATAGATAGATAGATAGATAGATAGATAGAATATATCCACTGCTCAGGCATTACATAACAAATAATACTGGATAAACACCAGGAGAAAAAGAAACACTGACATCACAGGACATACCACAAGACATACACTACACTAACAGACACATGCAGCACTAACAGGACTTATATACTAAACTAAAACTAAACTATAAACAGTATAAAATTAAAATATAAACAGTATAAAATAAAATATAAACAGTATAAAATTGAATTAAAATATAAAACAGTATAAAACAGTATTAAAAAATTAGATATATATATATATAAACAGTATAAAATTTAATTAAAATTAAATAAAATCCATTCAACCACCTGCTGACCTCGCCACCTCCCCCCCGCTCCTCCTGAGAGAGTCATTGTACCCCCTGATGGCACGGGGCACGAAGGAGGACCTCAGCCTCTCTGTGGAGGCGCTGTGTGACAGCAGTCTGCCGCTGAAGGTGCTTCTCTGCTGGGAGAAGGTGGTGTGTAGGGGGTGGCTGGTGCTGTTCATGATAGCCTTAACTTTAGACATGGTCCTGCTCTCCAGAAGCATATCCACAGAGTCCAGGCTCAGCCCGACCACTGAGCCCGCTCTGCGGATGAGTCTGTTCAGACGGTCCTTATCTCTTTTCCTGGCCCCCCCCACCCCAACACACAATGGCGTATGACAGCACACTGGAGACTACGGACTGGTAGAACATGAGAGGAGCTTAGGACAGATGTTGAAGGAGGCCAGCCTCCTCAGGAAGTACATCCTGCTCTGCCCCTTCTTGTACATACAGTTCGAGTTGAGTGACCAGTCCAGTCTGCTGTCTAGCTGCAGTCCCAGGTACTTATAGTTACCTACCACCTCCACCTCACTGCCTTTGATGATCACTGGCTGTGGAGAGGGAGGTGCCTGCCGGAAATCCAGAACCATCTCCTTTGTCTTGGAGACGTTGAGCTGGAGCTGGTTCTGTTGGCACCACTCCACGAAGTCAGCCACCAATGCCCTGTACCCCCCTCATCACCCTCCCGGATACATACTTGTCCTATGTCTGAATGTTTTTCATCTTTACCCTTTTCAGTAAATTAGCAATGTTTTGTCAACGAACACCTTTCAGATCAACACAATGTACTATATTATGTGATATATGATACCACCGAGGTAGACGACACAAAATTGGCCCTTACAGTCCATCATTCATAAAATCTAGGGTGCTGTGTTCACATGGGATTAAAAAAATCCATATCATCTCATCCTGTTGTGACGTCAAGATTATGTTTCATTTTCTTCATTCAATAGTGAGATTATATTTACATTTTTAAAAAAAACCTGTCTCTCCTGTGGATGCTAACACAGGTGCTGCTAAGGATGCCGAGTTAGCCGAAGCCATATTGGCCCGTCAGTTCCGCCCCTCTCTCATTGGTCCAGAGGCCTGGGAGGGATACATGTTTTCTGGTATGGAGATCCGTATCAAAGAGTCCACGGATCTCTACGGAGCTGTACTCTGGCCTTCGGTATGCAAGTAGCTGCTGATCATCTTCTCTATTTTAACTTTGCTGGTTAACTATTCACTTGTTTATCCACACAGGCGAGCGTGCTGTGTCATTTCTTAGAGACCAATCAGGACAAATACAACCTGAAAGACAAAAACGTGATCGAGCTGGGAGCTGGAACTGGACTTGTCACCATCGTGTCCAGTCTTTTAGGTACAAAAATAAAACCCAGAATTGACTGGCTTTGGTTGTGTGTCCTTCCCAATCTCTTTTTGCGTTTGTATCTCATTCCCTTTAATGGTTTGTGACATCTTGTCTCTTCAGGTGCTAAAGTAACCTCCACTGACCTACCAGACGTGTTGGGGAACCTCCAATATAATGTCATGCGCAACACCAGGGATCGATGCAAGTACGTCCCTCTGGTAGGTCAAGAAATGTGTTCAGATGAATTCAATTATCCTCCTGTTGATAAAGCAGCCTTCAGCCCAGCCTGAGGTTTATTTGGCTCATCCCTGTTGCTAGGTCACAGAGCTCATCTGGGGTCAAGAAGTGGAGCAGCGTTTCCCTCACGACACGCACTGTTTCGACTACATCCTGGCAGCCGATGTGGTGTACGCTCATCCTCACCTGGAGGAGTTGATGGACACCTTTGACTACCTGTGCCAAGAAAACACAAAGATCCTGTGGGCCATGCGCTTTCGTCTGGACCCGGAGAACAGCTTCGTGGACCGCTTTAGGCAGCGCTTTCATGTGGAGCAGCTGTACGATCTTCCCAGTCTGAGCATCAAACTGTTTCAAGCCTGGAGGAATGACAGCAGGACTAAAGATCGAAGAGAGGCTGCTGCCTGAACGGCGTCAAGTTTAACTATCCAAACTGTTTATGTCCAAGTTGGAATTAAATGAACAGGCGATGAACTTTCAGTGAGGGTTTTATAATGTTACCACTAGCCAAAGACGTCATGTTATTACATGTATAACCTTACAGGTCACAGGATCACTTCATGTTTTTACACGTGTCCATTTACTTGGCTGCTCCGGTGTTTTCCTGGTTTGATTTGTTGGTTCAGCAAAATTACACAAAAACCACAGCTGAAATTTCAATACAAAGATGGGGACGATGCAGATCTTGACAAGGAGGTGGAATCAGAATTTTTTTTAAAAACCTTTCTTTTACGTTCAATAATTTTGCAAAATTTGCTGAACCTGTATCCATTTCACATCTGTGAGGGATAAAGCCTTAGCCAGGAAGCCTGGATGGTTTTTGCCCTTTGTGACGTGCATTAAAGTCTAAAAACCAAGGCACTACAATATCCTCCTTTTTTAAAAAAAGTTTAAATTAAGGTCTATAATATATCTCACATTTTACATTAATCAAATGGAGTTATTGTAGAAATGCTCTTTTATTATCTTTGAATTTAGGTACAGATGAGATGGGCAATGTTTGTGCTGCTTCAGTAAAGAACACCAATGTTCCCCCAGTCAAAAATTGGCGTGTTCTGGAGTCTCTGAGCTGGATTAACTCGGCAACAGAAAACTTAAGCTACATGACATTAATATGACCTATTTAATATGGTATCTAATTTCTGATTCCAAATCCTCTGATATTTTTGTGTCCCAGTTATTCCTTGTCTCGCTGCCCATGTGATGGATATGTGTTGGTTGGCTGAAGTCACCCAGGCATGGTGAAGCACTGTATTAAAGCGGAACAGAGGGGTTATCCACACCAGTGTGTGTCATTGTCAAGACAAACAAACACTCAACAGCTGAAAACTTTGTGGCTCTGTCAAGAAGTCTGTTAACGATTTTCACCCTTTCAGCGATGTCTTTATAACACTTTATCATCACTGAGTAACAGATGCCATCTGTCGTTAACCTTAAAAACTCCTCTGCATCAATATAACAGACAACGACTTACTATTACTGTTCACCCCCCCCCCCCATATATGAACCAAACCATGAGGTCATGGATGGAATCTAAGTTTTGGGATGTTCGGGGATTTAAGTTGACGATACCTGAAACTGGGAGGTGACACGTCTCGGCCAAAGGCTCTTGCTTTCGACTGAGGGAGGTTTAATTGAGGTTTGTATTCCAAGAGCCCAGTTCTTTTCTTGGGGGGGGTTGGTGGGTGGAGAGGCCACATGCCGACCTGATCATGTTCCCGTCTGTGTCTGGTGAAGCAATTCAGGACATAGGAGGCAAAACAAGTGAGGAAGCAAAGATCAGATGTGTTTCTGGGCTGAATTGATCACAGAATCAAAAAAGTTCTCTGACCACTGCGGCTGTAAAACTCAACCAACAGATTTATTACAAGAGAGCGTTTTAACCGTTTCGTGTTCCTTCATTAAATAGTCATTAATATTGCTTCCAGTATGAGGTTACAAAATATGCATGACTCACCAGGAGAGAAGTCCTCAAGCGAACCCGGAATCAAACATACATGGCTGTTGGTATCATTTCATTCCTGTCATTCTCTCAGTCTTTTTTTTGCTCTCTCACATCAAGTCGTCTACATCGGTGTTGGCCCAATCTGCTCTTGCTTGTGTTGATTCCTCCTGGGCTCTAAAAATACCCCCATGCCCTTGTGATGATGATGGGTGTGTCCTACAGGATGCTGAGTCTCTATAACCTTGCAGTCAGAGGTCTCAAGATGCAGTGCGATTGACTGGGAGACCTTTCGCCGGAGAATAAACCAGAGGCAGGTAGGTCAAAGGTCACTGGATTACATTAGACTGTGTTTGAGAACCTGCTTCCTGTGTTTTGATTGAAAATAATCTTATTGTAGAAGTCAGTTTTTACGTTTGTTGTGGATTCCTTATGGACTCATCCTGTATGCGTGAGTGTATGATCATGATGGACAGGTGAGTTCCATGAGAGTTATTAACATAAATTCAAACATTCTCTCGACAAAACCATGAAAGGGAGGCAGTAAATAAAGATCCTGCGATAAAATAAGGAAATATCAAAAACTACAAAAGTGGGATTTAAAAAAAAGCTTAATTCAAAATCAATCTGAGGTTTGTCTACGCTATTCTTACTCAAGCAACCACTTGTTTCTGTCTTTTCTTCAGCATTTTACATGGACACTTTGTCATCATGCTTTGTGGAGGAAACCAATTATGTAAGAAGGGAAAAGGAGGGGGTGGAGGAGGAGGAGGGAGATGGCAAGAAAGAAGTTAAACAAAAGGAAAAAGGTAAATAAAAAGCTACGCATCAAAAAACTTTCTGGGCTGGACCCAGAGTTTTTGACCTGAGTGATGTGACATCATTTAGATGAATCAACCCCTCAAAAGCAGCAGAAAACAGGACTTGGTCCTGGCCTGGGGTTCTTCGGCAGGATGGATAAAGAGGTGTACTATTATGTTGGGAAAGAAATCGTCATAGAAGAGGGTTTCGACTCCTATGCAGGCATGATATGGCCCGCGGTGAGTAGATCTGCAGTAGTTCTACTGTAGTTGTAGACAGTTCCTTTCTGCACATCACACATCAATCCTTAATGAAGTCGAATCACATTCAGCCTTCTCCTTTCAGAGGAACCTGGACTATATTTATTCCTCTTCAGTCATCTGATTGATGTGATAACTATTCAGGAGATTCATTTTGCTTCTCATCTTTGCTGCTCTGCCATCACAACCCACATGTTCATCGCTAATCCTGTTTGTCGCAGGCCTTGGCTCTCTCTCACTACCTGGACACCCATCGCGGAAGATTTAATCTGGTGGACAAGGCTGTCCTGGAGATTGGGGCAGGGACTGGCCTCTTGTCCATTGTAGCAGCGCTCCTTGGTAAGAGGACTTGAACCTGCTTTGGGGGTACACTTGCACACAAAGAAAACCCACGAAGGTATGAAGAGTTTTCCAATTGTCCTCAGGTGCCTGGGTGACAGCCACAGACCTCCCATCAGTCCTGAGCAACCTGAGGGTCAACCTGTCCAGGAACACCAGAGGCCACTGCAGACACACACCCCAGGTGGCAGCTCTGTCCTGGGGCCACGACCTGGAGTCCACCTACCCTACGTCCGTCTACCACTACGACTACGTGCTGGCAGCTGATGTCGTCTATCACCACGACTTCCTGGAGGAGCTTCTGGACACCATGAAGCATTTCTGCAAAACAGGAACAACTTTGATTTGGGCCAACAAGATCAGGTTCGAGACAGATGTGGCGTTCACTGAGAAGTTTAAAAAGGATTTTCACTGGAGCCTCCTGGTTGAAGACGGCGAGATGAAGATCTTCATGGCGACATGCAGAGAAGAAGAGGAACAGGAAGCGGGTGGCAAAGGGATGGAGATGGAGGATGTGCTGAGAAAGGAGGAAGGAAAAATAGAAGAGGCAGGAGATGGGGAGAACGATGAGAAGTGTGTGGAGGAAACACTCAATGACTTTGAACTTCAGGATATCAACAAAGAAAAATGCAAAGATAAAGAAAATAATAGCAATATCTCAGAGGTACCTCGTACCTCAGAGACTAATAGAAGAGAAGATGAGGAAGAATGGAACAGTGAGCCTGTCAAAAAGGAGGACACAGAGCAGAAATTGCCCCTAAATGTTAAAGACAGCAAAGAAGAGAAGGGTAATAAACCAGAAAAAGATCATTCAAGCTGTCCAGACAGCAGTGCAGGAGTTTAGGTTTGCTTGGCGCTTTCTTTATGGTTTCAAGGGTGCGGCATATTTTAATCATGGTAACCAATAGGTTATTGCTATATAAATGTTAAAAAAAATTCCACATATATTGTTGAAACAGCCAAAAATCGAGGCATTTCAAAACCAACGCAGATGAAATCAACTCATCGTCTGCATATTTCTAGTTAACACAAGATTCATGATTATCAGCGTTTGAAAGGTCGACAAGTAGAAAACTATAATTGGATGATGTTTTTATATTACTAATACTGTAATACATGGCTATGACCTTTTTTTTCTTCTTTTTTTTTAAATTCTGCCCATCTCTACTCTGACTGCCTCTACGGTTGTGATTTGGCAGCTTATGCTTGAGTGAAAAAATAGCTGCACGATGTTAATGCATCTGGTAAGATTACAGTCAAGAGATAAATTTGAGATGTGAGACACATGGCAAAACCAAAAGGATGTGAAGCCAAAATGTGATTAGGCCAAAATTTAAATGTGAAAATCAAGAGGCCTCGTGCTCTCGCCCACTGGTGGAGACTCTGAACTTATAAGGAAGAAAAAGCAGGGAGTCAGAAAGGGACAGACTTAAAATGCTGCGACATGGAGCATCCAAAGTGCATTCATATTTTCTGATCCACTTTCTCTGTACAGGGCCGGGGCAAAGCAAACAAGAGGAGAGAATTCCACCCTGGGTTCCCATCATCAGCAGAGGTCTTAATGAAGACATTTACCATTTTGCAGGGCAGAATATTGTCATTCGCGAGTCCATAGACTCGTTTGGAGCTGTGATGTGGCCAGCAGTAAGTTTAAGAAAAAACCCCCACTAAAAACTCTTGATGAGCACATGTGATCATTTCTACAGATGTCATTATTTCCTTCTGCTTTAGGCACTGGCTCTGTGCTCCTACCTGGACAAACACAGGGAGATGAACATGGAGGGGAAGGAGGTGCTGGAGCTGGGAGCGGGAACAGGACTGGTAACCATCGTGGCCAGTCTGCTGGGTGAGTTAGTGTTTCGTTTCAACTTAAAATGATCCGTATCAGGCTTCAGTTGTGACCATAGCTACGGAGGAGACAGATCCATTTCTGCATCCTCAGGAGCTTCAGTCACAGCAACGGACCTACCAGAGGTGATGAGTAACCTCAGGGCTAATGTGATGAGGAACACCAGCGGGCGTTGCAAACACACACCACAGGTGGCAACTCTGTCCTGGGGCCACGACCTGGAGTCCACCTACCCTACGTCCGTCTACCACTACGACTACGTGCTGGCAGCTGATGTCGTCTATCACCACGACTTCCTGGAGGAGCTTCTGGACACCATGAAACATTTCTGTAAACCTGGAACGACTTTGATTTGGGCCAACAAGGTCAGGTTTGAGACAGATGTGACGTTCACTGAGAAGTTTAAAAAGACTTTTCACACAAGTCTGCTGGCTGAAGATTGCGAGATGAAGATCTTCATGGGAACATGCAGAGTGACAGACAAACATACAGATGACTGTGTGTTCTGATTGGACACAGAGCCTCTAAATGACTTTTGGAGGTCCGACGCTCCATCATAGGTGCCTTCTAAGTTCATGTATATAAAGATAGAATATATTAAAATGCCAATGTCTAAATTTTTCACAGAAGAGCCTCATCTTTTATCCCACATACCAAGCTGGGAAAACCACGTTTCAGTTTGAGAAATACAGCATAAATAAACAATGACGATCAGCAGACAATATATTTTTAGTTACAATAAAGTCAGAAATTTAAGGGTTAAAACTGATCGATTGTGAAACATCTAGATTTATAGATTACAAATATAAAATGGACTAAAGCAATTAAATACACTTTACACATGTAGAACACAACTCAAATTGTAAGATGTACGACAAAAAACCAGGAAACATTTTCATTCTTCCAAATCATTTTAATTCTATTTCACTTCTGTTGGTGATAACTCAACATGACCACAACATACGCGACAACAGCTTGGGTCGTTCCCAAGTCAGACAGGAAGAATGGGAATAAAGTAAACACTAATGAGGGGACACAACTGCATCTCAAAACATCCTGTAAAATAGTGGTAGTTAGTTGGTTCTATGACCGTAAATACAACACTCAACATCCAGAAGCAGGATTCTGAATCGGATCCTAAACCAGCACAGAGATGCCACAGATTGACAGTACAGTAGAAAATTAAGGCCATTTCTTTTAACAGATGCCATTGGAAACATGTACTGTAGAGACAACTGAACCCTGAACGCAACATCTGCCTGAACCATAAACATAAGACAGAAGGACAAGGACACAAAATCAAAGATTGAAAAAGTAATTGATTTGTAAATGCTGTCAGAATCCACACCGGACAGGATGTGCAATTCACAAATAAAAACAGACACATGTCCTTAACCCTACGTGAACGATTCATGTCCAGTGATTTGATTAGGAATAATTTCTACAGGGGTGTCAGGGATCGGCAGCCAGCGGGTCTGAAACTCTGGTTTGATCAACAGAGGACGGATCGATTCATTGCCTCTTAATACATGGGCAAATAATTTTAAAAGAGATATGTGACAAACCACTGGAGATTATGATTTTATATATAAATAAAAATAAAAGAGATAAAGGCCGAGAATCACAGGTATAAAAGATCGAGTATGTAACTTGCTTTTTTAAGCAAACTACATGTCGTCATCATATACTAACTACTACTAGTGGAGTGCATCCAAACAGTAGCACTCAGGAGGACCATGCCAGTGATTTTAAAAGTTTGTTACCCAAAGTTTGTGACTCATAACCATCATTTTGTTGTGCAGCTTTGAAATAATCATTTCCTATCATTCTCTTTATCAATCTTGTTACAACAGAACCCTATCAGTGACTGAATGTGAAAAAAAGCAAAGTGAGCCAGTGTGTTTTCAAACTGGATATTAAAAAAGAAGTGAAGATGTGGGTGGAGCCCCCTCTAGGCCACACTGCATCACTGCAGGTGACCAGCAGCTACAGGCTACATTAGCTGCGGTAACATACCCCAACATCCAAGTCATGTTTAACTTAACTGAAACATACAATTTTAAATTTGAATGCCTTGTATTTTCCATGCATCTGATATTCCTGATCATCAGTCAGTTAAAAAAAGGACAACTTTAAAAAGTGTCAACACAAATACGCAAAACTAAAATTGAACCATCTTTGCCAGAACACCAAAAACCAAGAAGGGAGCAAAAAAAAAAAGATCTTAAGTCTCAGTTTCCATGCATTTAAAGGATTCATTATATTCAACCTTACCTGGATTGAACACAAAAAGCTGTTAAATGTAGTTTATGTCATTTGTAGGAAATCAGATGACATTAAAAACAAAACACTGGCATGGTCCTCTCAACTACATAAGAAGGGGAATAAAATCCATCCTGAAATGGTTGTCACTTCTGTTGGAAACACATGCGCGTGTACACAAATCATCCATTACACATCAAATCATTCCCAAATACACTCATGAAAACAGTAGATAACTTCAGCTTCACAAATGGGATTAAAAATCTTTCAGATTGGAACTAAAATCTGATTCCAAGTAAAACTATTATTCCTTAAATCCTAGAAGACATGCATATATGCAAAATACATCAATTAGAGTAATGTTTGTATTATATACTTATTGCATCTTAACTTTATGCTGTGTATGTACATCATTTTGTGACATTGTGTACAAATACAACATTTTGAACGCTGCAGAGTAATAACACTGTGTGAACTTTGTACAATGACAGTTTGAAAATCACACCACTGCTCACATCCTTTAGTGAGGTCCGTCACATGGTTGTCAAATGAAGCGATCGGATATCAACAGTATGAGGCAAGTGGCTAGCATGTATAGCAGCTGATCATTTGACGAGTCAGACTACATAATGTCTGCACACATGTATCATACTGCTGACATGATCTCTGAAAACATTTGAGACACAAGGCTGATGGTTAAAATAATAGAGTTGACTGATGCTACAGATTCCACCAGGTACATTCACAAAGGCACATCAACTCTGTTTCTGTTCCGAGTCATTGTGCACAAGTATGAGTCCATAAAAAGTCTAAATGCTAACTTCATGGATCCGGTCTGGATGGAACAATCAAAAATAAAGAACAGTGAAAGGATATTGAGTTCTACCAGAGCCTCCCCAGAAAATCAGGATCTCAGACTTGATTGGACATATTTATCGTATGTCCAAGTATGGTGCAGCAGCGAGTCCTCCGATCTTCTCAGCTGTCAGCATCACTGCTGTTGCTTTTTAAAAAGTAAATAGATAGGCTAACAGTTTCTTTCAGGATAGAGTTGCATCCCTGGAGTCCTGACTGGTCCTTTTACAGTATTTACACAAGTCAGTGGCGTTAAATAAATGATATGGAGTCCAGACAGCTGAGGACAGGTGGATGTGAAAGCCTCCAGTATGTAGATGGCACCAAAATTAAAGGACGTCAGTCAAATAAGAACAGAGCTGCAGTCTCAAGTCTTGGCATTAGGTTTGAACATGAAATGTGACGTTCAACGAGACTTTTGAAAGATGACGTTTCCTCATTAGATGTGGCGTGCATCTAACCAGGAGCACTCAGCGTTATACTTCATATTGGAGCTCACCTATATCTGCGTGTGAGAAGCAGGACGCAAAGATCATGTGACCCTTTGGGATATGATATGAAAATTGCCAAGTGATCGACCGTGTTTGGTCTTGCTGCTCGTGCATGTGTGTGTGTGTGTGTGTGTGTGTGTGTGTGTGTGTGTGTGTGTGTGTGTGTGTGTGTGTGTGTGTGTGTCTGCACCTAGAATGGTGTGTAATCTGTGGGGTACATGACAGGGAGCCAGTTCTCACTGAAGGTGGCACAGTGTGTCCATCGGAGGTGTCGCATAAGCTGTGGGAGAAAAAAAAAGTGGAAAATTATTCCAAAGGAACAAAGCTGGAACTCATTTTCTAAAAATTCTGTTCACTCATTATAGTGTCAGCAATAAAAATATATCAAAAATCTGGCAATGCTGCACAGATTTCATACCTGGATACAGTTCTTCATGTTCTCTTGGCTGGGCTTCTCCTCCACCATCTTTGAAGCAAATTTTAAAGCTCGGCCGTACATCTTGTTTGCAAGAGCGTGTTTGTATGAAAACATCAAAACCTGATTGGTGGGAAAGAGATGGCAAGAAATGTGTTGGTTTATCTCATATGGTAGAACACTAATATAGCTTATTGTCCTTAGTCACAATGGAACAACTTTGACTTCAACTTCCTTTCATGAAAATGCTGCTTACCTTGGACTCTGTTAGCTCCGCCCATTTCTGTACCTCCCAAAATGTGTCCATCAGGGCTTTAGCCACATTGCTCTGGGAGTCGTCGGAGCTGCTGGGCAACTGCTCCACAGTTTCCGCTTCTGCTGCTGCTGCTACTACTTGGCCCGTGGTGACAGCAACGGCACCGTCCTCCGGCACAGGTGTCAGCAGGAGCTGGTCGGCTAGAGCGCAGCCCTTCCTACACAGGGCGTCCAGCAGAGACGACTTCTGCTTCTCCATGTCACTAAAATGACATGAAAACCAGTCAGGAGAAGAGGCCTCAGCAGGATTTGTCATTGGGATCATCTATACAGGACTGACAACAATGTTTTTTAGTAGAACGGGCGCTGATGGCTGATGTGCACAAAACAAAAATCAATCCGTATACTTTTCATGTAACAAATCCAGACATACTTTAAGTTTCTAATGCCATGCGGTTAAAAAGAGGCAATCAAAACAATTCTCAATAGTCACGTACGTCTTGATAGAAGCGGCATCGGGGCGTGGGTCTGTCTTCATGGTGAAGTAAACAGCCAAGGCGGTCTGGTCAATGTGGGAGATCACGATGTCGGCAGCTGAGATCACCTCCCGAAGACGTTTTACACGCTCCTTATTAGAAACAAGGGTAAGAAGAGATTTAAACTTCGAGACCAAATATCAAGAGCTTCTTCCAGTTCACTTTTCTTCTGCTGATATGCACCTTTACCTTTTCAGAGTCCAGCTGGTGAAGTCTTTGCACGTGCAGCGGAAGGTAATCAGAGAAGTTTTCCCTCAGTTCGTCATAGATGGAGCTGGAATCCAACCTGAGGAGCAAAAAGAAGATTACGACAGAGAACAAAAAGAATAAAACAAAAAAAAAAAAATTGTTTGAATGCATACTTTGTCATCCACTGGATCTTCATATCTCTCATAGCTTCTGCAAACTCCTCCTTCACATCTTTCTCTTTGTCTCCTTCCTTATCCTTCTCTTTACCTCCGTTCTTTGTTTTGTTGGGAGCTGGGATTAAGTGGTACACGACAGGAACGATATCCTGAAAGAACATAGATGAAGGTGGTTTGGTGAAAAGGCAATCAAACAAAACAGCGACCTCTTGTATTACTTTGAATCTATATCTCAAAACCTTTAGCAACCTGACCAGTCACATCTTATGACTGGTTCTGGTCCTCTTTAATGTTAACACACATTTAAAGTGTGTTCATTATCAAATGCTACTGGCATTTTATAGGTATAATTTTACTGACCACCAGAAAACACTTTAACTGCTTTAAATCACAAAAAAGAAAATAGCCTTTATGAGTGGACTAGGTCATATTTCAGAACAGCAATATTGACATGTGTTGACATAATTAATCAAGATACAAAATATCCCATCTTAATTTGAGGAATAACCCATTTCCTGACGGCAGGAGAGCAGTGGATGCTCGGGTGAACAGTGTTTCTAGCTCATCCAGTACCTTTTTAAACTTTCCTTGTCGTTTTGCAGAGGCCTGCCCCTGGTGGTCAGAATAACACACAGTAAGGAAGAGACAACACAAGACACCAAAAAGGATTCGCTTTCTTCATTGAATATTTTATCCTCTCTCTAAACTGCCTGCCTGTCACAGTTTAACAAAAAAAAAGAGCAGTGTTGTAAGTTGGAGGAGTAATCATTCCAGCTGACAACCTCAGATCTTCATCTTGTGATCAGTTTGGGGGTTTTTTCCTCCATATGTTCTGCTATATCTGTGAGTTTGCTGTAAATCTTTTGGCTTTTTTTTTTTCAAATTATTTTTGAGAATTCTTAAATCAGGATAATAATCCCTGAGCAAGTAGAGATAATGGCATGAGCAGCATCACGTGCGGACCAAAGCAAATGAGTGAGAAAAAGTACGAGGTAAGCACAGCCATCAAATTCCAGAAAAAAATGAATGAAAACCAGCACCAGTCCGAAGGCAATGAATAACTGAATATACAGTAAAGAGAATACAAAAAAGACTCAAGTCCTGGAGCAACAGTAAATCACTCCTGATCCTCAGGAACTACTTCATTCATTATATATTTAATCAGAAAATCTCATCTTCACAGCATGCTGGTCATGACAACCAGAAATTTTCTGCATCTTAGTGTCAAGGACTGACTGGGGTTGTAGCAATTTACATCATACAAGGAGTATAAATTGGCACATTACCAATTTAATAAAAAAGACAATGAAATTTCCACTTTTCATTGACTGCCTGTCAGACAGTGCATTGGGAACAGCGAGACGAAAAGGCACAGAGAAGGCAGATGGGACCGTACATCTGAGTTATTCACATGCACGAGCAGCAAGACCATCTGAGTTATTCACCCATCTTCATGAACCTCAGTCCATGATTTAACACATAACAAATGAACACGATATTTACACCAGCGGGACAAAAATTACCATAATTGGTTCATACATTTTCTGGTAAAAACCAGACATATTTTAGTGGTATTTTAAGGAAATGGAAATCAGATCCCGCTGCAACCCAAGCATCTACAAAATTAATAATGTTTCACGTAAGGCCGAAGCTGACAATCAGCATATTTGATCCTGAGGAGCAGAATGGAAGTCAATGTTATAGGTCTAAAGGGCAAGAATTAATAAAATAAGGACACTCACTGCTTTTTTTCCATATTCGCTCTTGGGGACAACCAGGGAGCCGGACAGATAACATCCTGGACTTGTTCCCTTTGGAATTCTATTAAGAAATAAAGATACAACAGAGAAGAATACAAACATGATGTTAAAAAAAACAAACTTTATCACATTAATAGACCAAATTAAAAATTTTGTTCAAATTTTTTCTAATCACACATGCATTTAGAAAGGAGTGCAATCTGACTCCTGAGTAACTTTGGATGAGGACAGAAAATAGTAAGGGAAAAAAATGTTCCTTGATAATGTTCATCAGATGTTATTGGCATTGCTTGTGGTGTCCCCCAGGGGTTAGTGTTGGGGCCAAAACTGTTTAATCTGTACATAAATGATATATTTAACACAACCAAAGTCCTGGAACTCATACTATTTGCAGATGACCTAAATATATTTTACAGTAGTGATGACTATTTTGAGCTTGTAAATACATTAAACGAAACTAAACACAATGAAAGAATGGATGGACACAAATAATCTTTGAATATAAACAAAACCAAGTTAATGATGTTTGGAAATTGCAACATGTCTGAACAGAAAATAAGTATTGATGGCCCTCAAATTGAAATTGTACTGTAAGTGAAAATGAAACTTTAGGAGTTACAATTGATAGTAAATTGTCATGGAAACCCCATGTCAGACACAAAAATAAAAAGCTCCAAAACCCTCTCAATTATAAATAAAGCAAAACTACACTCACTGGCTACTTTATTAGGTACACCATGCTAGTAACGGGTTGGACCCCCTTTTGCCTTCAGAACTGCCTCAATTCTTCGTGGCATAGATTCAACAAGGTGCTGGAAGCATTCCTCTGAGAGTTTGGTCCATATTGACATGATGGCATCACACAGTTGGCGCAGATTTGTCGGCTGCACATCCATGATGTGAATCTCCCATTCCACCACATCCCAAAGATGCTCTATTGGATTGAGATCTGGTGACTGTGGAGGTCATTTGAGTACAGTGAACTCATTGTCATGTTCAAGAAACCAGTCTGAGATGATTCCAGCTTTATCACATGGCGCATTATCCTGCTGAAAGTAGCCATCAGCAGTTGGGTACATTGTGGTCATAAAGGGATGGACATGGTCAGGAACAATACTCAGGTAGGCTGTGGCGTTGCAACGATGCTCAATTGGTACCAAGGGGCCCAAAGAGCGCCAAGAAAATATTCCCCACACCATTACACCACCACCACCAGCCTGAACCGTTGATACAAGGCAGGATGGATCCATGCTTTCATGTTGTTGATGCCAAATTCTGACCCTACCATCCGGATGTCACAGCAGAAATCGAGACTCATTAGACCAGGCAACGTTTTTCCAATCTTCTATTGTCCAATTTCGATGAATGAGGAACTGGGGTGGGATTAAATAAGTTTTGTTCTTCCCACTCCTTTTGAGGCAGAATTGTATTGTTGAGTTATGTGCTTTGCTTTTGTATTTGCTTATTTAAAATTTTTTTTTCCTTGCCTTGCCTGAAATAAATGAATTTTTTTTAAAAAGTTCCCAAATAAAGACCCATATTTAACCAGCAAATCTTAGTCTTTACACAGGAGACAATCTTCATCTCAAAATGAACTTTAATACATCTCCTGAAGATTCTATAAGTCTGACGTGATCCGAGTGTCCTCTACTGGTTCTCTGGCACAAATCAAATCGATTTAACTGATTCAATGAGACATGAAATCCCTGTCGTTTTGTGCATTGTCCTTTAAGTCATAGTCAACGTCATTGTCAAATGTACCATATATGCACGACATAGAGCACAGATGAAATTTCCTGTCCTCTCAGATTCACAGGCAGTAAAAAAACAGGAAAGAACCGCCCTAGTTGTGGGAGAGAGAGGAGCGCTGCGTGTGCTAGAATGCAGGGTTGACTTACTTGTCATCTGGAAGCGCTGTGATGTAGAAGGGGTGTGTGGAGCCTGGACACAGGGTCAGTGAGTTAGCCTTCTTCTTGGCCATGAGGGCGCCGCGGTGCGTCTCGTAGACATCCAGAGTGAGCGCGGTGGACAGACGGTGAGAGATCACAAATGGGAGGTCCTTCAGGCGCTCCAGCTCACTAGATTGCTCGTGCCGGACCTGAAGACGCACGGTGTAGTCTCCCTTTTCTAGCTTCAGAGAATACTGAATGGGAAAACCAGAAAGAAGGGAGATGTGTCCAGTACACGTCTAACACAATCCACGCAACTAAAACTGTGCCAACTGTAGATTGAACATCTGGCTAAGGATAAGCTCTTCTTTATGTTTCTTGCACCTGTTGTGGGTAGGCGTCTCCTGAGCCCAGCAGCCGCTTGTTCTGATCAAACAGCATCCAGAGTTGACTGTCAAACTCAGACTCATACAGCAGCTCACATAGCATCGGACAGCTGGGGGTTACCTCCCCACTCTTAGGCTGAGGACACACAAAAATGAGAAGAATAGAAACATTCCAAACAAAAGAAAACAAAAATCAGATGGCGGTGGCAGTACCTGGTGAAAGCTGTACGTGAGGACGTTCTCGTAGAGTTGTCTGTTATTTGGCAGAACGTCCCTCGCTCCCAGAGCTTTTATCTTGGAACTTAAGGGCCTACGACACCAACAGGGATCAAACAATGAACACCGACAAGGAACAGCACAAAATGCGTGTTGCGTTTGTGCATAAGCACTTACCTGAGAGGCTGAACCCAAGACTTGAGGGTAAGGGCGGGGGCCACCTCCTCATATCTCATTGGGGACGACACTTCGAAACTTGTCACTCCCTCTGAGGCATGCTGGGAAAGGTCAACAGTCAAAACCAGAACTGATACTGTGCTGTAGCTCAGTCAGCGTTGGTAATCTTTACGTCTTACTATGTGCAGGGGTGAAGGAGAGGTGTTGAGTCCGTGGAAAGAGATGCTGTAGTCCACCGTGACATCACCGAGGCTCGCCCACCAGCGTGCAATGCACAGCTCCACTACCCTACCTGACTGGAGGAGACAAAACACAGGCAGACATTAAAACGCATTTACAAAATAAGCAGGTGTCTAGACAGCATCCAGTAAGATCAAACACATGCGTGTAATAAACTAATTGTACATACTAGGACAGGGAAAGCCTCAGTGAGCGAGCCTTTTTCCAGCAGCGATGAGAACTTGTAGAATTCGTTAGCTCTGTACGCTTTCTGCTTGACCAAGTGCACCGCATGGAGGACAAACTTTGACGACACGTCTCCAGAATGAGAGGTCAGCGTGATCTCTGCAGGAGTGAGAGGTGACACAACAGCGGAAGGGGAGAGGAGCAAGTGACAGCAAAAGAGTAAAAAGGGGAGACAAAAGAGGAGAAGAGAATTAATGAAGTCATGAGCAGAAGCCAGAGAACCCACTTCAATAAAAGGTATGAAACCTGAACCCCTTTTTCAAAAGAGGAGACCCTGACCTGCCCAAGAGGCTCCCTGAGGAACGGTGATGAAGTGACGCCTAATCTGGCCCGGTCTGAAGTGGATGTCGGTGAAGCAAACCTCGTGATTACGAATATCAGTCACTCTGTCAGATAAAACACAGTGAGAAAGAGCTGCTGGACACACATCAAAGAATGACAGTAATGTCAATGTCAGTAAAACGGTGCGACACAAAGCCTTACTTGACAGGGATAATAACTGTGATGGGAATTCTGAAGAGGGGGCCACAGGTAGGTGCGGCTGTGTCATAACCACACACCTAAAAAAAAAAAGAAGACATTCATAGGTCTCAGATTGATTCAACAGACTCAAATCATTTGCATCTCCTCCTTCATCATGTCCCTACCTCTGTGTAGTGCACCCCCTCTCTCAGCCCCATAGGGTCGATCCGGACATTGACGTGACGACACTGGTTCATGAGCTCTAAATATGAGGGGCACTGGACCCAGGGGGCGGCACATGTCAACGCCAAATGTAGCTGCAAGGATATTCGCTCAGAGTTTCCTGTGTCAGGCGTTAGAGGATATAGGGTGTCAAAATTAATGAAAGATATATCCACCTAGAACTTAAACAATGTAAGATGAGTAAAATAAAGTCTGTGGCGATTGCATTAGTAAGCTTGAACGGAACCTGTGTTCTCTGGGAAGATAGGTTCAATTCCTACTCCATGATCTGAGGGTGCAAGAATGTGGGCTGGGTCCCTGAGGTAGATGCCTTTTTGTGTTCCCACACTTACTGAGAAGCCTAGGTGACTAGTGGGTAAAGAGGCGTGTTGAATGAGGTAGTCTAATGCTTTGTCCACCTTGAAAGGAAGAAATGGAAAATGCAAAAGTAGTACAACAAATCTAAAAGAAACAGGCCAAGACAGTGAGAAGGAGACCGCTCCAGTAAACTCACCTGGATAATTCCATGGCCCTGTGCAAACACCTCTATGTCATCAACCTTCAGAGCTGTGTTCTCCAGTGCTCTCCTCATCGCAGGAACAGAGGGACTGATCCCATTCTGCTTCAGTCCTTCAAACAAACACCACACTGGAAGATTCATATCAACATTGTACACCCCTTTGTCTTGCGTCAGTCTTTGAAAACGTACGGACCTGAGATGATTAGTGCGATGCCTCCACAGGCGTTAGGGGATGACATGGACGTGCCATTCATTAGCTGGGTGCCACGAAGCGTCCAGTTGGGTACGGATGCAATGGCGCCGCCAGGAGCACTGATGCTCACGCCAAGGGCCCCATCTGTACTGGGACCCCTGGATGACCAGGTGTACTGGTTGGGAGGCAGTTTCTCCCTCAGTGAATACTCTGCCACCATCATGTCTGGAGTCACATAAGCTCCAACCCCTGAGAGGAGAGCAGCCGTTATGGTAACATGGAAAGAAATAGAGTTAGATCTATATAATTAACCTTTCTGCCACCAGCTCTAGCAACCCAATGGTTGTTAAGATACATTCCCATTTTCTCTGCTGTGAATCTCCAGTGTAGAGAGTTTAAGATGTTTAAGCTCCTGAGCCAGTCTCTGTACCTATGACACTACTGGTGGTCCCCCCCGGGCAGCCGACTGTGGAGAGACACGGGCCATTGTTTCCTGCACTCGACACAAACATCACGTTGTGCTTCTGCACGGCCTCTGTGATCACCTCACAGATCCTCCTGAAAGAAAAGACGAACAAATATCAGTAAGAGCACGTCAAAGAGAGTAATCAAACACAGTTAGACCCTGTGGTGTTCCACTTACCCACAATTGGGCCAGTGGGTAGCTTCTCCATAGCTATAGTTAACCAGGTCACACTTGTAGTTGATGACTTCGATCATCTTTGAGTGACAAAAGGGATTTTTTTTTAAAAAGCAGAAGGTGAAAAAAAAAAGATTCACAAACTGTGAAAACAAATAAACAGAATCTATGTCAATTTACCGCTCGGATGAGTCCTGTGCCTGTTTCCATGGTGCTGAGGCGGGTGTCGCCAATCTTCAGAGCCAGGATTTGGGCACCTGGGGCCACACCATTGCGCTCAGGTTCCTCTGGGAAGTAACCTGCAGCAATGCTCGCCACATGTGTCCCATGAGCCCCTTTTTACAAGTACACAAGTGAGTTGGATTGGAGAATACGGTTTTTGATGCCTACACATTACACAGTCGTGATCGCTGAAGCAGCTTTAACTCACTGTTGTGCTGAACAGCGTACTACGTAATATAAAGATTTCCTTTCAGATGGTGATGGATTGCACCCTTCGGGATATCTTACCTCCACTGGTGACGATGCAGAGTGTGTTTCCCTCATCATAAATATTTATAGAGAAGTTAAGCATCTCAGCACTGCCTAACGTGGCATACTCTTGCTTTTCTCTGTAAGAGCTGAGCACAGTACACTGGGACAGCTCTCCGCACTCTGAAGTGTCGACTACAGCCCTGGGGGGAAAGCACAGAAGAAGGTAACATGAAGGAAAAATACATCACCAAAAAATAGGATTTGATATGGAGAATAAAAGTAAAAACTTGAATAACGAAGAAAAGAATCAAGATGGATTACCTCCAGGTGACGCCATCATGCCAGAGGACACAGTCATACACAGGACCAGGATCACTGTACTTCTTTTCTAGTAATGCCAGAAGCTCTGACTGACTTTGTAGCTCCTCTTTCTGCAACTTTTCCATCTAAGGATATAAGCAGAGAGAAAAGAGTTTTGGAAAAGCCACTTTACTGTGACTGTCAAATGCAAGCACTGATAACATACACAAAGAGCTGAAGTTTGCAGTTCTGACCTGTGAAGGTGTTGGGTGAGCGACATCAAACTCTTCTGTCTTACGAGAGACTTCAGCAAGCGCTGCTCTGTGTGGCGGGTCCCAGGTTTTCTCCTTTCGCTCTTTCTAAACGAACAAAAGTAGCATAGGAACAAAAACACCTTAAACGCACAAAATTGAGTGGGAAAAAAAAGATTTATTAAATCATTTTATTTGCTGGATTTATTCTTGTCTCACTGGTCTGGAACAAAGCAATACCAAGTCATTAGAGCATTAACTTCTGCGCAAAACAACTGTTATAAAATCTAACACATGGCTGACTTACCGGTAGTAATGTCATATCGTCCTACCTGTATTCTTTCTTTAAGAGCCTTAGGGAAAAACTCGTAGCCATTTTTAACTCCGATGCGGTACTTCCCTGATGGATTCACCCAGGTAGGAGGGATCTGGAAGACATAATAAGACCCAGGCAGGAGCAAATTAGAAAAGGCATGAAGTGCAGATTTAATTATCTTGTCCAAAGCAGTTGCGCTAAAAAAAATTTAGCAAGAAAGACTTTTTAAGAATGTGGAAGGAAATACAGTAATCACATATTTCATAAAATCCCTGTAACTAAATATTTCCCATGTGTCAGCTGCCATTTGTTTTCTGTAGATAGTCTTTAAATCAGAAGGTGTTTCTCGACCTTCAGAGTTCTACCGGAGAGACCAGTGACCATCCCATCTTTAGGTTCCAACACTGTAGTCATGTTCACGTCACCGCTGCCCGTTGTGTCAATGATGTCCAGGATTTTTGGTTTCCCATCGGTTGTGACCTAAAGGCAGCAAAGAAAACAGAAACCAGCAGCCGGTTACAAAACTGTGGTTTGGAAAAAGTCACAAAGTCCAGGTTCAGCAAATTGGTTCAGTAAATTGTAAGGTGCAAATTGTAAGAGTCTTTCAGCAGTAGACATTCTCCTCCAGGCTGTCCCGTTAGACAGATCTGAAACAAGATGGCATCAGGTTGAGAATAAAAGCCTGACCGCAATTCGGTGCGATGATCTTATCTCTTTATACATCCCTGTGTGAGAATGAGTCGTTCATCATTAATGCACATCGCACTGAATCAACTCTCCCCTGACTTAGCAGTGAACATGTTGCTTATCTTCATGTGTTCCAACTCTCAGGTGCTACGGCTTGACAACGGCCAAATAAAACAGCATACGATAGCTTAAATATCAGCAGTACTACTGCCCTCGAACCCCTACAAACGTGTGTAGCCAACTGCATGAAGAACCCAAAACACGAAGGTGCTCCGATGAAAACTTTAGACGACAAATTCGGTCGTTAGCCGCAAGGCTAACATGCTAACAAGTTTACGAACCAACGAATGTCAAGTTGGTGAAATGTAAGTAAGGACATTAAAACTGAACATGACAGCATGCGAATTTATTTCCTTTAAAAGACTCTGTGTCCTGTTGGCTGTCATAAAAGCTCTAATTTATTTGTCAATGTTGTTGTAGCAACTGATGCTACCAAGCTAATGTTGGCTAGCTGGCTAGCTAGCAGGCTAGCTGGCTAGCTAGCAGGCTAGCTGTAGCTGTTGAGTGAACCTTGGCCAATCAGGTGAACGAGTCGGGCCTTCCGGCTTTGCTAGCTCCCCGCTGTCCCGCAGCTAACACAAGGCAGCCGGTTAGATTAACCTGCATGCCGGGTGCCCCGGGATCCACGCCGGTGTCCAGGATAGCGATGAGCACTCCTCGGCCATCGTACTCGGGGAACCTGGTTAGGTGGGACGTAGCGCCGGTTTCTTTTTTGGGGAGCAGTCCATGGAAGGGGAACGGTTCTTCGTTAGAATGAGTAGCCATGGTCAAAAGAGCAACAATGACAACAAAGCAGCGAAATGGGAAAGAGAGCTAACGGAGAGCAGAGCTGCTTAAAGGGGCAGTCCGCCTGTTCAGTGAACAGTGTTCAGTGTTCAGCCCACTCCCACGGACACGACTTCATTAAAAAAATTGTCACGGGTGTTTTTCAGTAGAGAATTGTTGTCATTTCTACCCATATATCTAAGGAAAAATCATTTTTCAAAACTAGAACGTAAAATAAAAATATCAAAATGTCATCAGTATATCCAGGTCATGGTCGGTTTGTTAATAAATATTGTATAAAAAAAATAAAAAAAATAAAGAACAATATTTTATTATTTGAGCTATGCCCAGAAAAAACTCTTCTGAGACAAATCCCACTTTACAATTGAGCTATATTTAAGTAACTATGGAGACAAAAAAACAACAGCAACAACAAATGAATAAAGTGATATTTATTTATTTTTTTATTTTAAGTTATGCTATGAAAAAAGGACGTGACTAAATAAATAAAAATTAATTTTATCTCTTCTTTTGTGGTTGATATAAGTTAAACAAACAGTAAAACGTGTGGGCTAAAAATCTTGGAGTGTGAACTGGCAGTGGAGAGGTGCCAGTTCACCTGCTGAGGTGCCCCTGAGAAACGGACCGTCCTTTTACAAGTTGCTCATTTGGTGCCCCCCACATGAGAAAAAGTCATTTCTCTGCAGGGATTATTAAAGGATTTGTTATTATTTAGTTATTAAAAGTTGTAGCTGATTATTTATAAGTGTTTAGGCTCAACATAAGGATGTTAACCTTGTCACCTAACATTAATGCATGAATAAAAACAGACACATCTAAAATCTCTGTGAAAGCCCCCCACCATCCCTACTCTACTCTGTACATCCTCGAGTTGAGTTCACTGTATGATATTTGCACACTAGGTGGTGCAACATTACTGATTGTGTCTTGGTTGCTGCTGTCAAACCTTGTGCTCTATACTTGTTGGGGTTGACTGGTGAAGTTATACATGATGATGTCAGAGAAAGATGTTTATCATGGAGATTTACATCATTGGAACACAGATGCCTCACCTAAAAAGCAATGTGATCACTTTGTGCACCACTGTCTCAAGCTCTTTTTTGTACTCAAATATACTGCTCGTTGTTTGCTTCATGCTTTCTATTACTATCCAAATATCTGCTTACGTCTAAATCCAGATTAGGATGTTCTAATTTAGCAGTCAAACAATTTACAGATGTGCCAAATGTTGTGTGTGGTTCAACTAAAAAGATCAAGAAAGGACAATAAGCATATCTGCATGTGTTGCTCATTTGTTTTTGTGTAATCTTAATTCGAGCCTTTGGCATGTTTCTCAGCATTTTTACTTTCATTTACTACAGATGTAGTGAAGAGTGGAAACAAGCACATCATAAATAATAAATCTTATCAACATTACGTTCTGCTTCTGTGAGTTTAAATCCTAAATATGCATCTATGGATGTAACATAAAAAAATGATCAACTTGTTTTGATTTTCATGATCCACATCATGCATACTTCTGGGGGTTGATTCATGCTGCATTCAAAGATTTTTTTCTATCCTGTAATACAGGGATTAACTTTGCACATGTCCATCGCCATCTGTTCAATTCGGCACTTTCAGCCACTGTCACATATACCACATCCGAACATGTACACTGTATCCTGTGTTCTTCTACTATAAAAAAGTACATATATTAGAGAAGGTTAATTGTGAGTCAAGCATGCCAACGCCCACAAACCACTCACTGTTCACTGGTTTGTACATTACAAAACAACCACAAGCATCCTTTCTCAAATTTGCTGAGAATCAGCATCTGGCAACTCAACTGCCAATGGCTCCGCATCGTCACAAATACACAACCACATGCACACATTTGAGCACACATTGTTTAATGCAAAACTCACAGTTTATATTACTCAAACATATTTGTTTTCATACTTTTGCTCTGAGAAATTCAACCTCCAAATTATGAGGGGCTTCTCTTGCACACATACGCAGGCTTGTGGTTTACCACAGGGCGTTTGCACTAAACTGACATACGGTATATGCCTGTCACAAAGCATCATTTTCCTATGTGATGCATTGCACACAGCTACAAAATATTGTATTATCCTCCTACTTTTCTCAGTATAATGCTACTGTATTTGATTAGTTCATTGAGATGGCAATATCTCATATTTGGGTTTTACATTATAGTGGGTGCACCAGTGTTAAATCTTTGCATGCATATTCATAATCAAAATGAAAGCTCTACTGAATTAAATCAACTTTAAATTAAGCTGACAGGATGTGGCCACTATGAAAAACCTTTTTGTTGTTTACTGTGCTGGCAAAAAGATTTTCTTCATGACAAACGCATCTTCAGATGTTATTGATACAATACTGAACATAAAAAGTCAAGGCAAGGCAAGACAAGTTTATTTGTATAGCACAACTCATACACAGGCAATACAAAGTGCTTTACAAAGGCAACAAAATACAAGAACATTTAAAAGACAAAAAGGGATTTAAACAAGACAATAAAATATCAATAAAAGAGCATTTAAGAGAAAAAAGGCAATTAAAAAGGAGAATAAAACATTTAAACTGAAGCTAATGATAAAAATAATGCAGATTATTTAAAGAACAGTTTCAGAAAAATGCTGCAGCGAACAAAAATGTTTTTAGCCCTGATTTAAATGAAGTGACATTTTGAGCAGACCTCAGGTAGTCAGGCAGTTTGTTGCACAGGTCAGGAACATAATAACGAAATGCTGCTTCACTTTGTTTGGTTCTGGTTCTGGAAACACACTGTAGACCTGCCCCAGATGACCTAAGGGATCTGGAGGCTTCATAGGGAACTAAAAAATCTTGCATATATTTTGGTTGAAGACCATTTAGAGATTTGTGGACCGTCAGTAAGATTTTAAAATCTATCCTTTGACTCACAGGAAGCCAGTGTAGTGATTTAAGGACTGGTGTAATGTGGTCCAGTTTTCTGGTGTTTGTAAGGACTCTGGTGGCAGCATTTTGGATCAGCTGCAGCTGCTTGATTGTTTTTTTATGTAGACCTGTAAGGACACCATTACAATAATCTGTAATGTGTCAGACGGAGGGAGTGAAAAATGCACAGAAAACAGTCAACCCCATTGTCAACTGGATAACAGACATGAACAACGGTCACCATTTACCCATTTGGTCAGTAATGAAAGAAGAAGTCCAATACTTTACTTAAGAAGAAGTCAAATCTATTAAAATACTATTGTAACTGGTGGACGTTTTATAAACACAATGAGGTAATGGCTCAGTGACTCCTATCCTATGGGCTGGCCCTTCTCCAAGGGTAACAAGATAAACCTCTAGGGTTGTGACAGAACTAATGTGGGAGGTTCAAAGAAGAAAAAAAAATAAAGCTCTGCTACGTACATATGTTCAGTTTTGGTACTTTGTTTTCATGATTGCTGTTCTGAAAAACTCATCAACATACAAAAGAGATACGGATTTAAAAGATCCACACTTCAAAATCTTACCTAAAAACTGTATTTTAGCGGCCCAAATGTAATTATTGTCCTTTTTCCTTACTTTTTTGATGATCCGCATCTGCAGAA
Source organism: Antennarius striatus (assembly GCF_040054535.1). NCBI lineage: Eukaryota > Metazoa > Chordata > Actinopteri > Lophiiformes > Antennariidae > Antennarius > Antennarius striatus. Next base: position 13,615,146 of record NC_090776.1, read on the forward strand.
CTGGAAGCTAGAGCTATCAGGTGATGTATTGGGCTAAAAACTACAAGGTTTCACTCTGTAACATATTTTAATACAGCTATATGCACACAGTTGTGTTGTCGTGTAATGTTTCTTGGGAGAGTATAACAGTGGTGGTTGTAGCAAGATATACTGTACATTATAACCTAACAAGATTTAGAGCTCTTCTAAAGGAGTCACAGTTAATCCTAACACTTTGCCAGCAGCAGAATCACTCCAACTAACTGACGCCGCCGTTTGAGAGGCTGTGACTGTTCTTTGGTCACGCATCTCCAAAGGGTTGGGCCTGACCAGCTGGTTATGAAGGCTGTTTCAGACCAGAGTCAGCCTATTTTGAGGAATGTGGTCACAGTGATGTCAGAGGTGTGGCCAAATAGGCTCAAGTGTTGGGTGATTATCGCCCTGTGTCTTTTACCTGAATGGATGTTAAATCCTACCCAAGTGTCCCTGCCCTTAGGACGGCACCTTGTCTATTCTTTCCTCTGTTTAATTTGGCCCCAGATCAATCTCAGCAGGAGAACAGGGACCACTTGTTCTTTTCCAGATTGTTTGTTGTTTCCTTGTAGTTCTTTCCATTACCTTCACTAAATCTCCCTCTTTATCTCTGTCCCCCGGATGATTTGATAAGCAGATGAATGTAAAATATAACGGAAGTTTGTCGACTTTATTGCTCAGCGTTGTCTGATTCATAAGAAGTGTCAAATCTTCATTTAAAGACACCAATAAAGGTTATAAAACTACATTTATATCTCACTTTGTAACTCGAGACCAAAGCTGGTGTCTCATAGCTGTGAAAGATTTCAGAAGATTGTGAAAGATGTGTAAGTACAGTATGTTGCTGTACGCCATGTCCTGAGTGTTCACAGCCTGTAAAGCTCATATCATGGGAATAAAATTAGCTGATTTGCTCTTGAGAAAACAGCAGAAAGCTGTTTTGCTGCTATTTTTGCATCTGTCTGTTTGATGTTCCAAACATCCTGGGGGAGATGCAGAGGAGGTAGCCCCATGCTACTCATCGTGGGGCCCATTAAGGGGGTTTAACACTCAATGGACAACTGCGTCTTCTATTGCCAATTCTCAGAGGGCAAGGGTGCAAAGAAACTACTGATGAATAGTGAGCTTTCTTATATTTTATTATTGATTCTACTTTATGAGCTGGTTCTTATCAATTCAGTCAAACCTTCCTCCTGAGTTAAAACTTAAAACATGAGGGGTGAGTCATGGCAGTGGGGAGCGGACCAAGCAAGTAGAATTACACAATTCTTGTCATTTGTAAGAGGATCCACAAAATTTGTACAAGGTAAGATGGATTCCATTAAGTCTCAAAATATCCTAAAATGAAACCTCTTCTATATTGTGAGGAAGCTGAAGCTTGGGCATTAATGGACATACCTAAAGTATGCCAATTCCAAGCATACCTCAAAGTCCACCAAGGCTTGATTTCAAAGAACTCCTGGATGATTGCAGATTGTCTGTGACTTCTGTCTGACTGGAATCCCACAGCAAATCAAAGAAGGCAATCGGTGCACAAAAGTTCAGCAATATTACAGAACTGGAGGTGTTTGGCCTCGAGGAATGGGTTAAGGAATGGAGTGGCAGTAGCTCAGTCCACTGGGTCTTGGGCTGGGGACCGGAGAATGGCGGGCTCAAGGCCTTTATTTTCATTCATCATCAAATACCTGCTTCATCCAATGTCGTGGGTCATGGGGTGCTGGAGCCTATCCTAGCTGACTGGGGGTGTGAGGCAGGATTCACTCTGGGTGCATTGCCAGTGTATCACAGAGTCACACTTGAACAGACAACCACACAGGCACACACTCATACCTATGGGCAATTTTGGCATCACCAATTCACTTAAGCTGCATGTTTTTGGAAGTGGGAGGAAGCCGGAGAACCTTGAGAGAACCCACACAGACACAGGGAGAACATGCAAACTCTACACAGAGCTGGATGTGAACTGCTGTGCAGTGACAGCACATGCCGCCTAGGTTCAAGGCTTAGGCGGACCAAAAACATTTGGAGTGTGAGCTGGCAGTGGGAGATGCCAGCTCACCTCCTGAGCACTGACAAGGTGTCCTTCAGCAGGGCATTGCCCCCCCCCCCCGCCCCCCCACAAGCTGTCCATTGAGGCGCATCAAAACAGAGCTGCTCACTGCTCTGCCTCCCACGCTATATGCCTACAAGCCCCTTGTGTGTGTGTGTGTGTGTGTGTGTGTGTGTGTGTGTGTGTGTGTGTGTGTGTGTGTGTGTGCGTGTGTGTGTATTTTGTATGTGTGAGTCTGTATGTCTGTGTGTGTGTGTCAATGAAGTACATTTCTTCTTCTTCTCCTCTTGATGATGGAAAATGGACCTGACCCACAGTGGAGACTTCTACACAAACCTCCCCTCAAGAAAAAAAACAGCCGACCTCCAGTGGAGACTTTTACATGGTGCCATCGGTTCCAATGCCTTTATGTTTTTAACCCTGCTGTGTCAAGCCAGTGTCCCTTCTGTCCCCTTCGTGAGACAGTCTTTCATGCTTTTAGTGAGTGTCCGAAACTTGCAGTGCTCTTCACTCTTTTAACAAATGTTTTTAATCTTTTCAGTGAAAATTTTTAATATCAGGAAATTTATTTATGGTGCTGGGTACAAGAAATCGAACCAAAGAAAATGGCAGCTTTCAAATTTCATCTCTGAAGACGCAAAACTTGCAATCTACGTGACCAGAAAGAGGAGAATTGAAAACCATACTGTTCAAGAAGCAGCTACTGTTTTTTGCTGTACCATCAGATGTCGCTTAAAACTAGAATTTGGTTTTTATAAAACGATAAAAGACCTAAATAACTTTAGGAACATCTGGTGTCACAAAAATGTCCTATGCACTTCAGTTGATGATCAACTCACTCTTGCAAATTACCTGATATAATGCACTGATTTTTAAATTGTATTTCTTTTTATTGGTTTTTAGTATTTTTAAAGCACTTCGGCACTTTCATCTAATGTAAAATTGTAAAATGTTTTGAGTGCGATTAAAGTGTTTTTGCAAAAATAAAAAAATCTTCTTCTAAGATTCCTGAAGAATACTGGATGTCTGGCTATACATCAAATTTAGTCCACTAGCAGTAGAAAAAGAGTGCTAGAGAGTTGAATCATTTTGAAGCGCTCAGTAAAAGATGCATATTGTTTTATCTTCTTCATGTTTCATTATTATTATTATTATTATTATTATTATTATTATTATTATTATTATTAATAATAATTGGTTAATTGGCTGTTCCAAATTGCCTGTAGTGTGTGAGTGTGTACCCGTGTGGCTCCGCGGTGCACTGGCGTCGTACCCGAAGTGGCCCCCACACGCCCTAAGCCAGCTGGGATAGGCTCCAGCTCCCCGCTACGACGGTCAAAGCGGAAGAAGATGAATAAAAATGAATGAATGAATGATTATTGTTATTATTATTGCTAGATAGGTACGAGCTACTTCATCTCCTCCCCTTCCTCCTCTACTTTGGCACGGATCACCCTCCATACATGTGGGCGGTGCTGTTTGGAGCCACGCCCCCGCTGGCGCCGCTGTTACCGCTGCCGCTGCGGAGACTGGAGCTGCGTCCGCTCGCCCGTTCACAGTGGTCTGGGCGAATCGTGAGCGTCTATCCAGAGAGCATAGATGTGCAAAACCCCTGGAATATCCGAGCGCTGGAGAATCCAGAACCGACCACCGTGGAGGACTGCCTCTATCTAGTCGTCAAAAGGAAGAGAGCCACGGGGAAAGCATGGCGGTAGAAGAGGAAGGTCTTCGGGTTTTCCAGAGCGTTAAAATAAAAATCGGTAAGAAGAAAAATCCCTACCCCCTCCCCAGTCTGAGCGCCTCAATGGACGGCTCCATGTTAACGGGCCGAGCAGGCAGGCAGTGCGCGCTGGATGGAGGACGGATCTGTCTTGTTCCTGCTGTTGTTGGCATTCAAATCACGTCATCCTCTCAGCGCAAAGCCAATAAGTCTATTACACTTTATTCCAGCATAGGATTGAAAATTTACGTGGAAGAGAATCGATAGGATTCCAAAACCTTTTGTGGGAATTGATGGGAATTTGGTAGCTGGCAATCAGAAACATGAGTTAGAGGCATGGAGACTTTATCTGAACGGGCTTTCACAGCTGCGTGGGGCCGGATGGCTCTTCTGGATGTCTCACATAACATAATTCAAACCTTTATTAGCTGTAGTCACCCATTCATGTTATTGCCCTCCACCCCCCCACCCCCAAACCGCTCCACGCTGAACTCTCTAGCTATTGATTGTTAGTCCAGATTTCTATATTTAGATATCTAACTGTCCTGGGGGGGGGGGGTACCCCGGCATATGTTGTGAATGGAGCCACGAGGAGGCTGAATGAAGAATTGAGTGAAGAGGAGCATTTTATGCAATCCAGAGATTAACATGCCTTCTGATTTCACTGATCCCATGCAAAACTAGTCATTAGATAATGGATAGTGTAATTAAGTCTGTTAAAGTAATGGGTTACAACTAAACATTTCTATGGGTTGGTGAACTGGATACCTATCACCCAATGACAGCTGGGATAGGGCGACCCTGAGCAGGATAAGCCATTACAGAAGAGTGGATGGGTGGATGCGAAAAAGAGTGGATGCTGGAAAAACTCCCCCTCAATATTGAGGGGAAGTTTTTCTTTTAATTATACACTTCAAATATACATATCCGAGGCCCCTTCCACACGAATGACGGATTTCTTTGAAAACGCAACTTTTTAAAAATGCATCGAAAACGATTCGTGTCCACACGACAGCGTTTTTTAAAAAAAATCTCCGTCCACACGTAAACGCACCAGTGCGTTTTCGAAGACGGCTATAAGCATGCCAAACCATGTGGTGGCAGTATTGAGTCAAATTTTATCCAATAGGAATCCTCCGTGTTTTGTTGTCACAACACACGGGCGTATAAATATGACGTCACAGCGGTTTTCGTCGCAGGCAAGACGTCAGCGTTTTTAGGCCGTCCACGCGACAACGCAGACCCAGCGTTTTTAAAAAAATCCACCTCTGCCAGTGTTTTAAAAAAGTTGCGTTTTCGTTCCGGATATCTGCGTTGTCGTGTGGACGGAAGGCGTTAACGCAACAAAAAAGTTGCGTTTTTAAAAAATCCGTAATCGTGTGGATGGGGCCTGAGTGAAAGGACTCGGTTATTTTGTCAACTGAGTAGAGGACAACGCAATAGTAATAATGTTTGCTTTGAAGGAAGAACTTTGAAATGCAGCCATCTGACCTGTTTGGTAACATAGCTTTTCCATTAACATTAGAACATTAGTTCAATTAATGACTTCCTCATTGTCTTGACTTTCTTCTTGGGTTTTCTCCACATGTGGAACCCAATCCACTCCAGTTGAGCCACTCATTTTGCAGGACAGAAGGGAATGAGCACCGTGACAGGCTGTGGTGTTGTGTGATGATGCCAGCTAGCATGAGTGCATAAGTAATCCTTTGCCCCTCCTCCCTTTTTTTGTAGATGATGTTTGGCCGTCATTTTTAAATGCCTTAACTGCGGATAAAATTGGCTGTTGCATCCTTGGGAGGTATCTGGATAGAGCTGACATGGGTTTATCAGATACTTTAGCCTCTAACTCTAGGGAGGGTTGTTGTATTTAGTTGCTAAAGACTTGTTTGATTGCTGCTGTTTTTTGATCAAATGCTCTGTCTTTGAAAACCAAATGACTGAAAGATGTCTTGCAATCTCATCTGTTTTTAGATTAGATTAGATTAGCTATATAACAAGAGGACACAAGCCAGTGTCTTATTGTGCCGGTCCCAAGCCCGGATAAACACAGAGGGTTGCGTCAGGAAGGGCATCTGGTGTAAAACTTTTGCCAAATCAAACACTCGAATCAAACCTATGACTTCCATACTGGATCGGTCGAGGCCCGGGTTAACAACGACCGCCATCTGTGCGGTTGACCTACAGGGTGCCGGTGGAAATTGGACTTCTGTTCGTCGAAGAAAGAGAGGAGGAAAGTGTTTTCGTAGGAAGAGAGAAAAGAGGATCGCCAAGAGTATAGGACTGAGAGTAGGGACGATGAATGTTGGAACTATGACAGGAAAGGGTAGAGAATTGGTTGACATGATGCAGAGAAGCAAGGTAGTCATACTGTGTGTCCAGGAGACCAGGCAGAAAGGTAGCAAGGGTAGAAGTTTAGGAGCAGGGTTCAAGTTGTTCTATCATGGTGTAGATGGGAAGAGAAATGGAGTAGGAGTTTTCTTGAAGGAGGAGTTTGTTAGGATTGTCCTGGAGGTAAAAAGAGTGTCAGATAGAGTGATGAGTCTGAAGCTAGCAATCGAAGGTGTGATGTTCAATGTTGTTAGTGGCTATGCTCCACAGGTAGGATGTGAGCTGGAGGAGGAGAAATTCTGGTTGGACTTTGATGAAATAATGCAGAGCATACAGAGAAGTGAGAGAGTTGTCATTGGAGCAGACTTCAATGGACATGTTGGTGCAGGAAACAGAGGTGATGAGGAGGTGATGGGTGGGTTTGGTATCCAGGAGAGGAACGCAGAAGACTCTGGTCGTGAGGAAGATGAAGAGGGCAAAGGCAGAGCAGAAGACGAAATGGTGGAAGCTGAAAAAGGAAGAGTGTTGCATGACTTTTAGGAAGGAGTTAAGACAGGCTCTGGGTGGTCAGGAGGTGGTCACAGATGACTGGACAACTACAGCTAATGTGATCAGGGAGACAGGTAGGAGAGTACTTGGTGTGTCATCTGGAAGGAAAGTAGATAAGGAGACTTGGTGGTGGAATGAGGAGGTACAGGAGTGTATACAGAGAAAGAGGTTAGCTAAGAGGAAGTGGGACACTGAAAGGAATGAGGAGAGTAGACAGGAGTACAGGGAGATGCAGCGTAAGGTGAAGGTAGAGGTAGCAAAGGCCAAACAAGACGCTTATGATGACTTCTATGCTAGGTTGGACAGTAAGGAGGGAGAGACTGATCTATACAGGTTGGCAAGACAGAGAGACAGAGATGGGAAGGACATGCAGCAGGTTAGGGTGATTAAGGATAGGGATGGACGGAATGGATGGATGGATGGATGGAAGTCTATTGACAGGTGCCAGTAGTGTGATGGGAAGATGGAAAGAGTACTTTGAAGAGTTGATGAACGTGGAAAATGAGAGAGAACAAAGACTAGAAGAGGTGACTGTTGTGGACCAGGATGTAGCAAAGATTTGTCAGGATGAAGTGAGGAGGGCATTGAAGAGGATGAAGAGTGGAAAGGCAGTCGGTCCTGATGATATACCTGTAGAGGTTTGGAAGTGTCTAGGAGAGGTGGCAGTAGAGTTTCTGACTGGGTTGTTCAACAGGATCTTAGATAGTGAGAAGATGCCTGAGGAATGGAGGAGAAGTGTGCTGGTGCCCATTTTTAAGAACAAGGGAGATGTGCAGAGTTGTGGCAACTACAGAGGAATAAAGCTGATGAGCCATACAATGAATTTATGGGAGAGAATAGTGGAAGCTAGACTAAGGTTAGAAGTGAGCATTTGTGAGCAGCAGAATGGTTTCATGCCAAAAAAAGAGTACTACAGATGCAGGATTTTCTTTGAGGATGTTGATAGAGAAGTACAGAGAAGGCCATAGGGAGCTGCATTGTGTTTTTGTAGATCTGGAGAGAGCTTATGATAGGGTGCCCAGAGAGGAACTGTGGTATTGTATGAGGAAGTCTGGAGGGGCACAGAAGTATGTTAGAGTGGTGCAGGACATGTATGAGGACTGTAAGACAGTGGTGAGGTGTGCTGTAGGTGTGACAGAGGAGTTCAAGGTGGAGGTGGGACTGCATCAGGGATCAGCTCTGAGCCCCTTCTTGTTCGCTATGGTGATGGACAGGCTGATAGACGAGGTTAGACAGGAATCTCCATGGACTATGATGTTTGCAGATGACATTGTGATCTGCAGTGAGAGCAGGGAACAGGTGGAGGAGAAGCTAGAGAGGTGGAGGTTTGTCCTGGAAAGGAGAGGAATGAAGGTTAGCCGCAGTAAGATAGAGTACATGTGTGTGAATGAGAGGGACCCAAGTGGAAGAGTGAGGTTACAGGGAGAAGAAATCAAGAAGGTGGAGGATTTTAAGTACTTAGGGTCAACAGTCCAGAGCAATGGAGAGTGTGGAAAAGAGGTGAAGAAGCGTGTACAGGCAGGATGGAATGGGTGGAGGAAAGTGTCAGGTGTGATGGAAGAGTTTCAGCTAAAATTAAAGGAAAGGTGTACAAAACTGTGGTGAGACCAGCGATGTTGTTTGGTCTAGAGACAGTGTCACTCAGGAAAAGACAGGAGGCAGAGCTGGAGGTAGCAGAGATGAAGATGCTGAGGTTCCCTTTGGGAGTGACCAGGAAGGATAGGATCAGAAGTGAGTACATCAGAGGGACAGCACATTTTAGAGGTTTTGGAGATGAAGTCAGAGAGGCCAGACTGAGATGGTTTGTACATGTCCAGAGGAGAGAGAGTGAATATATTGGTAGAAGGATGCTGAGTTTTGAACTGCCAGGCAGGAAGCCTAGAGGAAGACCAAAGAGGAGGTTTATGGACGTAGTGAAAGAGGACATGGAGGTAGTTGGTGTGAGAGAAGAGGATGCAGAAGACAGGGTTAGACGGAGGCAGTTGATTTGCTGTGGCGACCCCTGAAGGGAAAAACCAAAAGGAAAAGAAGAAGAAGATTAGATAAGCTATACTTTAATGATCACCAAACTGGGAAATTCCTGTCTTTCCTAGAGCGTGGCTCAGAATGACAATAGTGGAATGCTCCATGGGGTCGAGGTAGAATTCCTGTCTGGGTTTTGCTTAAATTAAATGTAGTCATACAAAACTTATAACAAGAATCAATGCAGTCAGAGACTGCAACACCCCTGAATTCAAAATTTTATCATGACCTACTTGCATAGGTCAAAGATCAAACCTAGTGCTCTGACCTACTGTCACAGATCAAAGCACCAGCTTTGATCTATGGTCTTACTCACACTGGCCTTTTCCCTCGATTTTCTATCTTGTCCAGTTCCTGAGTGTGCAAAAGTTAAAATTTGATCTTGACCTAGTTTTCTCAAGGTCAAGGTCATCATCTCATTTTCATCCCCTTTGCCGCCCGAGTAATGTGTTTTTTGTTTCGTCTTTCTATCTGCAACGGTTGTGAAGATATTTGGTGGAATAACGTGCGGATGGACTGACTAACAGATAAACACACAAACGCTGACAATTACAATACATCACTGCTTTGAAGCGGGACGTAAAAAGTAAATGGATGGAGTTGAAAGGGGTTCATGAGTTAAATGAAGAATTATCACAAACAGTAAAAATTACAAAAAGTACCCTGTGACGTTTAAAGACTACAGTATTAACAGAACAGAATGACTGCGTTTGCATTTAGTGTTCAAGTAAGCAATTTCCTGCTGTAGTTGGCCAAGTAGATCATTTTATAAACTTGTTTTAGATGCAAATTTATATTTTGTACAATAACCTGCAGAGTTGCAAAGATTGTTCAATTTCACAACTCTGTATTTGAATTGATGAATCATTTATATAATTGTTCAGCCTTTTATTCAGATTTTTTTAAGATCAGTTTTTATTATTATTTTAATTTTTAGAACATCTGAGAGATTGTGATGGAAAGAGCTGCACTTTGATGTGTGACATATGAACAGGGAAATACTGTACATTATTATTACAAATAGAACATTTTTGCATTTTTTCTTTGATTTCCACTTCAGAATGGTCCTTGAGAAAATGCATCTTCCTTTGCTCCTCCAATGGCATCAAGGCATCAAGAGTCCAGGAAACAACTCGACAGTTGTTATCAGGATGTTGTTATTTACTGTTTACTGACCACGAAGAAGCTTTATATTGTTGTCTCTTCCGTGCCAGGACTCCTTAGTTTCCTGGTTTCTCTTGTAATGCCATACAGTGATGACAGCGGTCTGTCTTGTTACCTAGCAGCAGTCATGCTCTGCGTCGGTTCAGTTCTCTTGGAGCTCCTCTTCCTGTAATATCCATGTCACCCTTGCATCACATTGTTTTCCTCAGAGTCTTGTCCTTTGGCATGAGTCTGCGGTTGGCTGATGACTCAGAGTTGAAAATCAGCCACATATTTGTAGAAGAGAGTGGGCTTATTATTTTTATGGTGATGACTCTGCTCGGTTTCCTGGAGGAACACATGAATTTTAGAAACCAAACAGGGCTACTGCATCTGAGTCCATACTGTCTGGGGAACACAGGAAACAGGAAACTACCCCCAATTCACTTCCTGATTGGCTGGAATAGACTACAAAAGAATTGTGTTTTTTCCTGCATGGCAACAAGTTAATGCAAAGCAGATGTAGCGAGACACAGGGAGAGGGACAGGAGGGGTGTCTCCCATACAGGAGCAGGCTGTGCTTCATCTGTCAGCGACTGTGTCTCCGTCGGAGCGATGGGAATTCTCAGTGCCACAGCTGGAGTTGAGACCGTGCTCTAATTAACAACAAAATGTGGGCATTCGACAGCTCTGTCACCGCTAGAAATGCTTTGACCAAGTCAGACAGATTTGGAAAGCTGCAAAATACATCAGCTGGCGTCTTGGTGCAAAGTACTATACACATCTTTAAAGAAATGTGTAAAAATAATTGACTTTCAACTTGAACCCATCTGCCAGGCGTTTGGGTACGACCAAGTCACTACAAGCTGCTTAACCTTCCTTGAACACATAAATATCAAAGGCTTTTTTGATATTGATGGAGCAATGTTTTTACGACTCTGTCACTGTTTCACATGTGTCAAACAGGGTGAACACATCCTTTTGAAATCCTGGCGTTTTCTCATTGTTCCATTTATTGACGGGCACTGGAATGAACACCCCAAGAAACATACCAAACAGGCAGAAATATTCTCAACTACATGTAGATGGAACTCAGGGAGTGTAAATGCAGTTCTATTAGATCTCGAAGTTTGCCTCGCGTCTTAGACCCCGTTCAGACTGCAGGCATATCAGATTTCCTTCTATGTCTGATTTTTAGGGGTGACTGTTCACACTGTTTTTAGCAAGTGTCCCAAATGCGATCTTGCTCTGTTCAGACTGGGCCACATTATTAGCCGATCTGACAGGTTGCCGTAGTAATGATGTCGGGGTGGAGTCGTCGTTCAGTGCGCGTAATGACATCACGGTCTGCCATATCCGATCGGAGTGTTTGGAACTCTTCAGACTGCAGACGCCTCTGTCCCTATCCGACACTAAACTACCTCCCAAATGTGGTTTCAATCCGTCCCCCAAAAATCAAATGTCAAATGGTATGGGATTGTTCAGACTACAAACGAGATATGTGACATCGGTCTGAATGGGTTAAAAATCAGATGTAGGCGACTAGTCTGAACAAAGCCTTATTGCTTTTTGTAAACTCACCTCAATCTCCCTGTGGTACACCATTGTCTTCTAAACAAATTCTGATCAAATGAGCTCCTCAGGAGTACCTGTCATTCTTTGTGTAGAGCTAAAGGAGCAGCACATGCATATTATTCACTAAGAAACACCAGTAAGTCTCCTGAGGGATCCATATTGTGGAGCTCCTACAGTTTCTGACAATACACAGTTGTTCAGACTGAATGGGCATGTGTGCTAAAGAATCCACATGACCTCTGCACTATCTCCCTCTCCCTTTGATGGGATGTTCCATTCTTAAGAACATGAAGTCTTTTGAGTCTTTTTTGACTTGTCTTGTTCGAGTCCTTCAATCCGCCCGGCATTCTGTATAAACCCAATAGCAGCTTTTTATTGACTGATTAGACCCTTGCCGTGTCGTCGATGCAGGTGATATTTCCAAGGAGTGGCTGGGCTTGCGCTAGACATTCGCCACTTCGCCATAGGCGAAGTAAATTTCAGATTGGCTACAAGGTTTTTAGACTGTGTAGCCACAGTGGCGTTCTATTTTTACGGAAAAAAAGCTAAAACTTTCAAGTTTTTTGCTCGCTAGCACCGCTAATTCCGCTAGCGCCACTATTTCTGCTAGCGCCGCTCGCTAGCACCGCAATTTCCGCCGGCGCCGCTATTTCCGCATGCTGACGGAAATACCCGAAGTGACCCGAACGCTCCCGATCATTAAATATGCACTCGGGTCATAACCTGCTCTCATCCAATGAAAAACAAAGATTCTTTTTTTACAAGCTAAACCCGTGAATTGGTGTACGACAAGGCGAGGACGATCGATCTAAATAAATTAAGAATCCAGTGTTATACAGTAGAATTTGTGTAAAAATACTAATTAATCAGCAAATGGTGAATGCTGAGAGGGGGTAGGAGTGGTTACAGACCGATCAGAAGGTAAATGAAAGATATTATCAATACTTTTTTTTTGTCTTAGATTTTTGATCCCTATGACCGGCAGGAATAACCAGCGATGCATGTAAATGTGTATTCACCTCGCTTGCTATAATAGCAAGTAAAACTTACAAGTAAACATTGAGTAATACCAGGAATCAAATTTATTAAAGTCAAAGTGTCCAAGTCAAAGTTAAAATGTCTTCTAGTCTAAGTAAAACTTACAACTAAACATTGAGTAATATTTTTTGACTGTATCTTCACATAGTGAATGCAAATTTTCAATTGTTGAATCTCACATTCATACCTGCATAAAGTAGGATAGAAATAAAGATAATTAAGTTTGAACTATTGACTTTAGTGTATTTTTGTAGGTAAACTGAACAGAAGATTTTGCCCTCAGAATGCACCAGAATGCAGGAAAACAACCCCACTTTCTAAAAGATTTCCCAGGGGAGGCCCCCCAGACCCCCCTGTGGGGGGCTTTCCCCCCACACACACTCCACAACAGGTGTGGGTTTACACCACCCAACAATTGAAAACTTGCATTCACTATGCAAAGATACAATCATACAAAATATTACTCAATGTTTACTTGTAAGTTTTACTTGCTATTATAGCAAGGCGCTGTCTTGGACACAGAATGTGGCTTTTTGTGGCTTAGTCAATTTGTTTACACTGAGCCACAGTGGCTTAGTCATACTAGCTCCTAGTGCAAGCCCAGAGAGGTTATTATTTTGGCCTGACGGTAGATCTCTGTAGAACGTGGCGCCCTGGCATCAACTCTCACCATTAACAAGTCAACCTGCGCTGCTTAGACTGAGTCATTCTGAACTGGTTGGCAGCATTTTAACAGAACAAGTGTAGTTTAGGATGCATTAGACATGCAGAGTGGACCACATTTGATGACCAACTGAGATAGCAGATTGCTTAGAGAAAGTTAACCATTGGAGGTGTCGGAATAAGGAGTGGGCGGCTGAGTTCAGGCGGTACAGATGAGGCGACGCTGCCTGCCTGAGTCCGGGAAGAGAAAATTGATTTCTAGCAGCGGAGGACCCCGGTCCTTCTTTTGACAGCTAGACGGGAGAGACTCCGAGCTTCCTCCTGTCCAGACAGAAGAGAAGACTTTGATTGATAGCGAGAGGAAATCATAGAGAAATGTTCTGTCAGTTTGAAGGACTCTTTTTTGTTTGTTTTTGGTGAAGCTTTCAGGTCCCATTGAGGTTGTTAAAAAAAATTACAAGCTTCATTTAAGGTTATGTTTATGTTATAGCCATTAGGAAGTTTGTACCAGGAGGCTGGCTCTCTGGGAAGTAGTTTGCTGTAAACATGCATATAATCTGCCCACCATGGGGATACGTTAGGAACAGGGAGGAAGTATCGCCATAGGCCCAGCATGCAGGGTCAGAACGAGTAAATAAAAAGCCGGAGCGCCGCTCCTTCAGGGTGTCCTTCAGATGCCACATGGGAGAAGTCAGCTCAGGCCCTCCCTAAGATGACCTCTACCTTCTCACAATGACATAGCATGAAACCGTTCACCGTACCGGGGGACAACAGAGCAACGGCATCAAGGAGATATCTTGAGTCTGTCGACGCATCACAGCTGGGACGTGAAAAAGAATGGAACAGAAAGTCATTTTTAACCTCTGCAACAAATTGGCTCCAAATAAATCTGATAAATCTGCATTTCCAGCCCTCCTCTGACAACAACAACAATGTCAGCCTGCCACCCGGCTCACGCGCCCTTTCCTGTGCCTACAAAAGATACCATATCTTCTCAACGTTGTATGCCAAGTCTGTGTGTGTGTGTGTGTGTGTGTGTGTGTGTGTGTGTGTGTGTGTGTGTGTGTGTAGGCATTAGTTATCTTCATTTTACATGTTGGAAGAAAAGGAAGAATAAAGAAAACAACTCAGACAATTTGTTAATGAGTAATGACTCCGGTGGGGAGAGTTCAAGTTAAGCTGTGTCTTCTTGAATGCTCCACTGTGGTACCACACTGGTTTGAAAGGTTAGATTAGCATCCTAAATCAATAAACCAGATTGGTGGCAGGACTGTACTTCAAGGTTTCTCCTCTTCTACGATATTTGAGGATTAATGTCTCCTGTAGGAGATTTAAAAAAAAACAACCCTCATTAATACTATACGTACAATCATAGTGTTTAGATGATTACTCTGTCAGGAGGGGGAGCCATACATTTGGCATTGTACGTTTTGTTAAAGAAAAAAATTAAACCATTTATTTAATTGAAGGATAATATTCCACATTACCATTTGTTTGAAGTTCTGAATATGATATAGTCCCCATGATGTAACTCCACCCCTTTGTGGCCTTTTGCATTGGTGCATCTTTGTTTTGCTCAATTTTTCCATTCAGTTTAACAGATCTGTTTGAACATTAGCCCCACGCAGAGACTTAAGTTTGATCAGTAACTCAATCCTGGTTTATTACTGAGACTGCGGTAAACAGCACAGCCAGACTTTAACTGCTAATTCCCTTTTTTTCCGCACCGTTTCACCTGACGCTGCTCCAGTAACTGTTGTGGTTGCGAGAAAATTTAACCTTAGAACAATTGAGTTGGCTTCTGTGTGGTTTGAATTATTATGGGGGACAATTTGGGACAAGAAGTGTCATCATCATTTGATGGATCACGGTGTCCGAGGAACAAAATTTTAATTCTCTGATTTGGGGCCAAACTTGTGGCCAGTTCGACTGAAACACACAAACACACACTCATACACACACACACACACACACACACACACACACACACACACACACACACACACACACACACACACACACACACACACACACACACACACACACACACACACACACACACACACACACACACACAAACAAACAAAAATACATGTTGTGTGACTTTTAATGAAAGGAAAAATGTCTTAATTATATGATCTTTCTGCAGTATAATGTTTTGTTTTCAAGTACTGTAACCACACATGATTAGAAGCACGCTTCTCAAAGCAAGTCAAATCAGCATGAATTACCTACTCAAGCCCCCCCACCCCCCCAGGGAAGAGATGCGTTAAGAAAGAAGTTATGTACGTGGTCCCTGTACGCTGCAATTCTTGTTAATCACATATCTGATGACTAAACTTCTATTTTTTATAAATATATCTCAGTAAAAAACAACTAACCGTAACCCCCTCCTCACTTTGTTTGTGGTGGGTCGTAATTAAAAGTCCCATCATAGCAAACTATAAGAAAATGTCATTTAAACAAAAACTAACTGGAACTAGGACAAATTCATCAACTTTTAGAGCGATGACATTTGGTCCCCTGCTGTCACCTCTAATCATCACCCGTAACTCCTAACCCAACCAGGACCCCAGAAATGATATTTGGCTGCATTAGATTTAGTTTCAAGTCCTCGTGAGGACAACTGGTCCCTAAAGGGTCAGCACTAATACCAGGGAATATTTGCATGCAGACACACAAACACACACACACGCACGCACGCACGCACACACACACACACACACACACACACACACACACACACACACACACACACACACACACACACACAAGGTTTACTGGGTTTAACGCTGCTTTAAAACTACATCTTGGATCCAGTTGAAATTCCTTTCTCCTCATCTCATTTCCTGCTGTAGCTTTCTCCAGCGCTAACCACTCTCCAGTTTTCTATCTGATTGACCTCTCTCTCGTTCTCTCTCTCTCTCTGTCTCTCTTTCCCTCTTTCTCCCTCTCTGTTTCTCTCCCTCCTTCAACAGTCTTCCTTTTCTCTCACTCTCGATTGAGTGCACACTGGGTGTATTTTTTTTCAGTAACCTCCTCCTCTCTCCTTAAACCCTGTGTTTCCCAGGCTCGCCAGTGTAGCACGCATCCACTGAAAGTGTTCACGCTTGTGTATCCTCCAATGTGTTCATGTCAGACAAGATTAAAATAATGAAAACTTATGCTCGTATGTGGCTGGCAAAAAAGAGTCAACAGAGGAGAAAGAGGAACCAAACCACACATTCACCAGCAATTTCTTTCATCATCTTTCACCTTTTCTCCTCTTTCCTCTGTAGCTGACATCATTACTGCTCCTGCTTTGTGGGTAGATCACACAGCAATTGCACACATGTGCCCAAAGTGCTTCTTTGTGTCGCTCATATACCGGTGTGATATATTCTCCAAGGGCTTCTTCCTGGTGAAAAGAGCAAGTCCTTTGACACCCCCTGACTCCCCCATCAGCCATTGCTGATGAGCCAGATGGGTTTTAACTAGGGTCGTTGAAATGTGAATAGCACTGACCACACCCCACAGGGTTAATCAGCTTGGAAAAGACCAGCCACCTTCAGAACTGAAGAAGCCTCTTGGATGAGAGGCGAAACGTTTTCAAAAACGTCCTTAAACTACAGTGAATTGATTTAAACGGCTTTGGATGTCTTAAGAAAAGACCACGCACCTCTCTGCAGGAAGTAGAAGAGGGAGAGATGTAGAAAGAGGAAGAAACATGAAATCAGGTTAAAGCTGGCTTTGAAAAATGAAAGTGAAGAAGCAAGACAAGTTTTACATAAATGGAAAGCAAAAATGAGATGAAAGAATAGACACAGAGGTTTTATAGTTCAGTCATTCATCTAAAGTTGCTCTAGAGGGTTATCCTTTCTTTAGGATGGACTCTGCATTAATACATATGTGAAAAACTAACACTTTAAAGCATACAAAGACTCAAAAGCAGTCATCGCTTATCAACTCATCTAGAAGACAACAGTCCGACACTTCCTGGTCCCTGAAATAGGAAGCTCCACGTTGTGGCCCTGATATCCATCACTGGTCTTGTGGCTGGGCTGATGCTGCTGAAGAGACGCTGCTGCTGGTTTTTCTGTCATCAGCTAGATATTAGCCAGATGTGTCATCAGATTACTTGGTTATAAAAAAAAGATTGTTAGTAGTTGCAGTCAGCGTTAGCTTTAACTGTTTTGTAATGCTGATGGAGATAGCAATGTTTACAGGAGATGCATTCAAGTGCTCACATGTTGTGTTGGCCAATAAAAGATTACCTTTTTTCCGCATTTAGTGGTGCGAGCAAATCCAATTTCAACAGAGCTATAGGCAGCAGGGTGGTGCAGTGGGTAGCGTCATTGCCCCGCATCAAAAAGGTTGCTGGTTCAATTCCTGTCTGTGCAGAGTTTGTATGATCACTCTATGTCTGTGTGAGTTCTGTCTATGTTCTCCGGCTTTCTCCCATCTCCAAAGACATTAGGCTTAAGGGAATAAATCACTGCAAATGTGCATGTGAGTGGTTATCTGTCTGGCTGTGGCCCTGTGATGTGCTGACGACATTTCCGGGGTGTACCCAGCCTCTTGCCCATAGACAGAGATGCAGAAAAAAAAGATGAATGAATAGTGACAAATCCGTACAGATTTCTTTTCAAATCCCCCTGAACTGCATGTAGAGCTGGATGCTTGTTCAATCACATTGTCTCACCTTAACTTTTATTTTTATCTATTGTTTCCATGATTTCTTTCTTCTTTTTTTACTTATTTTAGCAGAGCCTTGGAGACAACATTTTTTATGGTGTTTCTCTGTCCACCTGTTTGCTGGATCTCACAGAAACTACATTAGGACATATAGGCATGAGGAAAAACCTATAAAACTTTATCTAGCAGAGCTAGATAAAGGAAATCATCTATTAAAATGAAAACACAGAAGACTGAGGTAGATGAGATGTTCACTCTGAGATACTACCTCTCAAGTCTTTGCAAGTTTATGTCTCATGTCATGTGGAATGACTGGAAACCTGGAAAAATTTGGAGGAGTGCTCTCGTCACTCTGAGATAGTTTAGAGAAAGGCCAGGCTACTATTTTGGACTGGAATTCAAAGGGAACTGTGCAAACATGTCCCTTCTGATAGATGTGTTCGGCTACAGGGTTGCTCTAAATTTGGAGATGAACTTTTGTGAAAGTTTTTTCACAATCTCACATTCAGTGTCATATTCACATTGTCACTTCTGGTTCTCAACAGGAGCGGATGTCTTTCTTCTGTCTCCTGTTGTTGCTATCTCTCTCACTCATGCTGACTCTCACTGATTCTCTGCAAAATGATAAGAGGAAGAGAAAAACCGGAGGATACTCTAGACCAGATGGTCTCTTCTATGACAGAGTTAAATAGTGAGTTAAAGAGCGACTTTGATAAGTTAAGGAGTGACTTTGACAAAAAGTTGGAAGAAAAGCTAAAAACGGTGCTACACGCCATGGAAAAATGAAGGATGAAATGAAGAAAATGCGGAAAGACATAGATGAAAAAGAACAAAGAATTGTTGTCTTAGAACAGGCACAACAAAGAATGGATGATTTGAACAAAGCATTTGTATAAATGATGTGATCATTACTGGCATCAAAATCAAGCTGAGGAATTAAATGTCTGAGTTTGTTGACTACATATTGTAATGAGAGAGATGTTGATTGATTTTGGGGGACGGGAATTTCACAAGCCTATTGGCTTCTACCCGTCAGCCCTTTTTTGTCGAATGTTGTTGTTGATTATGTACAGTAAATATGATGAAGTTGTGAAGTCTGTTATATTAACATGTCCGAATAAATAAATCAACTTAACTGAATAAAAAAGTTGCGGCAATCCCATGATGATTCAGTTTTCGAGAACGACCAAGGTGGTGCAATCCAATTAGGGGACCTCGTGGATTGTGAATGAGACCAGAGAGAAAACAGAGATTGGAGGGAATCCAGGAGGACTGGGAGAAGAAGGAAGATTTCTGGAGGGATATAAAACAAATGGGGGAGAATAAATGAGAAAGGCGATTTAATAACACTGGAAAGGGATAAACAGATTTACATCACTCTTTCTGCAGTGGAGTGTGTGTCATGTTTTAAAGTGCAGGTGTCTCTGTAAGTGGATTTTGTTATGGTGAATTGTTGTATAATGATCCACATATTGAGGGAATTAGGCCTTGAGAGAAGCAGTCCTAACGTGTTATGATATAAACCCTGCAGAGATCAATTCATCCTCTCCATTTATCTGGTATATTTGTCCTCTGTATCAGATTCTTGACCAAAGGTGAAGTCATGGGTTGCAGAATTAAATAAAGTATTTACTCATAGTTACCATATAGCATCGTTGAGAAAAAACAACACCGGGTTAAAGCATCTGTTTCGACAACCGTCTGAATTTGACAACCCAACATTCATGTCTTCCTCTCAAAGTGAACGACCAGCTGTGAGGACTTGAGAACGGAGTCAGACTTGGAACTTCTGTTCCTGGCTGGTCTTTGCATCGACAAAGTTATCGCTAACACCGGTGAGCTAGAGAAACAGCAACATGGCTGACTTTTAAAAAGAGGTTAAAGCAATATCAGGCATTGACTGCAATAATACAACCAATGTTGCAATCAACTGTATTGGATTTGGTCTTTTTATGGTTATTTATTGCCAATGATAAATATTTGTAATATAAATTGTATTAATTCAGTACCGGATTGTTGTCTAACCCGTTGACCTCATGCCAGCTAAAGAATTCCAACAGCGTGTAAATAAATCACAGGTTAGATGCAAACAGTGTAATTGCATGTTCCTAGCCCTACATGATTACTCACCTCCTCACCTCGCAGTGATGCCATACAATACGTCTTCCTTGTCTCAACAGCAAGTCTTCGTCCAAGTGTGAAACCACTTCTGTAACCAGATGCAGATCTTGAGAAATTCTGCTGAAAAACCTGAACAGCAGGACAGATGCAGTGTAGCGTTTCCCATCTTATATATTTGGATGTGATATTTTATTAAACTATTTTTTAAATAACCTCTTAAGGTATTTGTTGGTGAAAAATGATCAAAAAGTCTAAAATGCCTCCTGGTTTATGTGCAGGGATGATAGCTCAAGACATAAAGCATGAATAAAGCGTGTTATATTGTCTAAAATAATTATATTCCCGCCTCCATTTAAAGTGAAAATCCAATGAAGCAATTCAAACAAGAATCACACAGAGTCAGTGTTGCTTTATTTTATGTACTCAAAGTAAAAAAAAGATCAGAATCATTGAGAATTCAACATTTTCAGGACTGGACCACAGACACGTTCTCATTGTGAAGAGGTGTTGTTTCTAAAACAGAAATAACAGCGTTAGAATTGTAGAACTCAGCTTGTCGGCTAAATAGTGGCATCAGATTTCTATGAAGATAATGAAGCTTTTTTTTTTTTTTTGCCGCAAACAATAAAAATACTTGACTAACCCTTCTCGTCGACTGCAGACTCCTGTGGAGTCTTGTGGGTCCCCATGGCAAAGAGAAACACAATATGGAACAGAGCACTCACCAACGTGGAGCTACGGCTGCATACAGGAGGATATATCGCTCCTTAGGGGCTCTAGTGTTTGCGTTGTGTTTGTGTGTGTGTGTGTGTGTGTGTGTGTGTGTGTGTGTGTGTGTGTGTGTGTGTGTGTGTGTGTGTGTGTGTGTGTGTGTGTGTGTGTGTGTGTGTGTGTGTTATAGTGGGTGGTTGGACCACATTCTTGTGGAAGGGAGTGCTTTCTGTCACACATGCTTGATGAACAGATTGAGCTTCAACAAGATTCAGGAAATGTCCCACGCAGATTCTTTCATTCATAGATCTGACAATACTCTCACACACACACACACACACACACACACACACACACACACACACACACACACACACACACACACACACACACACACAGATAAGCAGTGATCCTGGCAGAGCTAAGCTCATTGTATGTGCTGTCACATTATACACTACTATAGCAGGAGCAGGTGTGAACTTACGTAATGATGTTTTTGTTTTCTAGGCGTGTGAGTTGTGAAAAGATTTCTTGCATATTTTGCGTGATTTTGTTTTCCGATCATAATCAGACAGTATTTTCCGTCGTGTTCATAAAATCCTGTTGTTGGTTCACAAGGTCGTTCTTGTTATTAATTAATACTATACTAATTGCTGTGTCTGAATCTATTTAATGAAAAATCAGGCTTGTTTGTGTTTGCGATTGAATTTGGCTTCACCGTTCTTTGAATAAGTAACCAGTTAAAGCAGATTGCATGAGTAAACAGAGTTTTTGCTTACAACAGTATTCTTAAATTACACCTGCTCATACCCTCCCTTTGTTTCTTCTTCCTTTTCTTTGTGCAGGAGAAGCAAAAAACATCCCTCCGTACCCAGGGCCAAACAGGATGAGGGATTGTTACTGCACTGTCAACCTGGACCAAGAGGAGGTCTTCAGGACCAAGATCATCGAGAAGTCGCTTTGGTACGTCGTGAGGAATTGTATATTTTCACTTTTTCTCCCAGAATTTTTTGCATTTTGACATTGACATTTACATAATGAACTGATTCTTGTCTGCATGGCATGTCTTATTGGTTGATGGAAAGCCAAACCTCCTCTTCACCTCCTCTTTGTCTTTATCAACCTGGTTGCTGTGAAACAACTTTTTTTTTCATGTATGCAGACCTCTTAGATAGAACATTCTGTGCATTTACCTAAAACAGAAAAACAGTTGTTGAGTGTTCTTTTTCGGCAGAACCCAAAATCCGACGGATGATAGGAGTCTGTAGGAGTAAAGGATGAGGAAGTGGGGGTTGGCGGCGGCATGGTGGTGTGCCGCCATGCTGCCGGTTCTGGGTCCAGATCTGCATGTGTGGAACTTTTGTTTGTGGAGTCAGCATTTTCACCTCCCACTGTCAGTTCGGATAGGCTCCAGCCACCCCCCACAAACTCAGAATCCTCAAGGAAATTAGATGGATGGAGGCTGAGGTGATGTAGCTGACTAAGGGAGGTGATGAAGTGTGGTGACTTCAGGGGTAAGTCGGCAGGTAGCCTGGCTGTAGGGGGATGGGCATGGAAACTGGCATCATCCAATCAGCACTCAGGACAGGATAGCAACGTCTGGAACTGAGAATCCAAGCAGGAGGGAGGCAACAGAACAGTCTGCTGATGAGTGGATCAGAAGGGAGGGGGGTTGATTCCCTGGAACTGATGACTCCATTGTTGGCAGGTGTGGAGAGATCACCAGGTACCAGTAGTGAGTTGGGCCCTCCTACCACGATACGCTCTAGACACAAGAGAGAAAGGGAGGAGCCCAGCGGGAACAAAGAAAACAAGGAACCACAAGGATTGAAACAAGGAGACACAGCTGGGGCCATTCAAGCATTTAAAATCGCCCCAAAAAAACAGTCTTTGTTTTTCAGATGCTTTGTAAAAAAAAAAAAAGAGTAGATTTTCAAGCCTCTGCCTGCCTCTCCATAGATCGCTGTGTCTCTTTCTGTGACCACAAAATAACAGAGGAAGTCATTATTTTTGTCAACCCGGCTCATAAGATTCTCATTGACATGATTTCCACGGTCAGCATTTAGGTAGAGGCTCTTGTCAGTGGATATATCTCCCCCCCGCTGGTGATGAACAGGTTGATTGTGGTAGGCAAACAAAGCTCCAAAGGTTAAATGGTGAGTTATAAATACAGTACATGCAGTCTTTGGAATGACATATTAGTTGGACTTTCTTGGTGAGTCTTTGGGGCTTCTCCAGGCTCGTCCAACTGGAGGTACACCCAGAACTGGCTTGAGGGGTTACGTATCTCAACAAGCCTGGGACACCTCAAGACCCTCCAGGAGGGGATTGGAAAGTGTTCTTGGGGGACCGAGACACTCAGAACAACCTGTTTAGTCTGTTGCCACCGGGATTTAACCCCAGATAAGCAGAACCTGTTTATTTTTTGATGGAAATAATTGTGATAGACAGTTGACTAATACAGATTCAGATTTGATCTGTAATTTGATTCAAGTAGATTTTATGTTTACATTTCCCCTCTCCACACACGTCCTTATCACCCAGCTGTCATTCTTTGATGAATATCAGATGAGAGGAGTCTCTACTCACAGTCCCTTTGTCTCCTCTCACCTCCAGTCCATTCTATGGGGAGGATTTCTACTGCGAGATCCCACGCAGCTTCAGACATCTCTCCTTCTACATCTTTGACAGGGATGTCTTCAGGAGGGACTCCAGCATTGGTGAGCAAACAGCTGCTGCATCTGCTGGAAACGCCAATCATCAAGTGTTATTTTTAAACACACACAATCTCGTAACACGACAAACAACCGGATGGGAAATTAATCATAGGTTTCTTGATTGGAAAAGAAAATTAAATCTCCTGTTACAAGATTGGCTTTGCGTTTAGGGCAGTCGAAGCCACATACCAAGTGGCTGCTATGTTATACATCCAGTGTCGTCATTACATGTTTTGTGTTGTGTATATGTTTTGTCTTTCTGAAAATTTTTTTAGCATAATTTAAAATTTCCTTGTAATTTCACATAATGAAAATGAATTATTGCTGTTTCCAAAAAAAAAAAAAAAATCAAATGAATTTTCCTTTGGGTACTGATTTGTCAAATTATTACAGCAACACCTGAATGCATGATAATTATACACACGTAACATCATCAGTCCCGGCCATGCTTCATTTCTTACGTTTTGATTGGTTGTTAGTGTTCATGAGTTTTTCCCTATGATCCATCTCTGATTGGCTAGAAGGCTTTGTGTCCACAGTAACTTGCTGAATCACAGTGGAGGTTTACTTCAGTTTAAATACAATTAATATTTGATTTTTTTTCTGTTGACTTAACTTGCTAGTTGTTGGATAACCAGCAACTGAAAGAGAAATGAGGACTTCTGTCATCGGTTGTACTTTAAATAAAAACCAACGACCACTTAGCTTAGCGTACCATAAAGACTGGATTTAGGGGGAAACACCCGACTAGTTTGGCTACATTTGAAGGTAAAATCATTTGCTGACTACTCAAAAGCTCATCAACCAGCTCTGGGCAGTTTGTTCAGTCTGTAAAATAAGGTGACGTAAAGTTTTGTGTTTTTAAAGTGTGCGTATCAAGATATTTCTTGTTAGATAGCAGTCATTTCATGGGGTGAATAAAACGATGATCCCAAACAAATGTAT
Organism: Antennarius striatus; assembly: GCF_040054535.1. Classification (NCBI taxonomy): domain Eukaryota; kingdom Metazoa; phylum Chordata; class Actinopteri; order Lophiiformes; family Antennariidae; genus Antennarius; species Antennarius striatus. Next base: position 13,639,414 of record NC_090776.1, read on the forward strand.
TATAAACTTTAAAGTCATTTGTCAGCTTCTTTTGGCCACCTATTTTCAGGCTGTAGCCTCATGTTAAACAGATATACAATATATAGAGTATTGATCATCCTTTAATTATCAGCAATAAAGCTGATCATTATATTTCACCAAATGCACAAGTCAGGTAGTATCTATAGTAGTAGTGTATTATCTACAGTTTTAGAAGAAAAAATGTTTGTGTTGCGGTGCTTAGATGTCGGATGTTTTCTCACCATGCTGCTGGGTGTGTCACAGTGTATAGCGGTTAGTTTAGGGGGTGTTTTTTGTGACCACAACCACAAACTGAAAAACATTTCTCAGTGTGGGGATTTGTAACTTCAACTTTGTCACTGTTTCTGTTTGTGGGTGTTAACAGAAGTTTCAGGTGCTGTAGTGTCGGTAGAAATGACATGTCCAGACCACTGAAATTGGCGTGTGTGTGTGTGTATTATTTTTGCATCTGGTGCATACATGCATGAAAAATGCAAAGAAATTTCATCTTGTGGATTGACAAAATGTAAGCAGACATGTGTGAGTGTTGTGGTTTGTAGGATTTCTAGGAGGCAGAAAGTGACTTCTGGTTTTTGAGTTCATCCGTCCTTCCATATGTGCAGGCAAGGTTGCAGTGCAGAAAGAGGACCTGCAGAAATATCACGGGAAAGACACCTGGTTTCAGCTGCAACCTGTCAGCGCTGACTCAGAGGTGCAGGTCAGTACGAAGAGAAAACAGACACACACACACACACACACACACACACACACACACACACACACACACACACACACACACACACACACACACACACACACACACACACTTTAATGCAATTGCACATTTCCCTGAAAATCGCACAGCACTTTCAAGAGATTTTTTTTTTCCCTCCACATATTTTTTCTAAAATCTCCAGCTGTTTTGTTTCTCACGTCCTCCTCAGTTACCATGTGACAGGATATTTTTCTCCCCCTAATTAATTCAGATTAAAACTTTCCGTAGCCCCAATTGCAGCGGGACAGCAGCTCCACGTGACAAAATGATCAGTTTGATTGTGATTTGTTGAAGGAATCCACACCAATCACCAGTGTGACATGTAAAAAAAACCTACTGGGATAAAGTAAAATAATATTTCTGTTATTAAAAACAAAATCCCAGAGCTACAGAATGGTGAATGTAACATCCATGCTTTACCCTGAAAAGTTAATTTAATGTTTAGGAAATTTGGCTTCCTTCGATAAAGGTATTACAAAAGCCTTTAATGTACTGTAAATACACTCACCTCAGTACATTTCAAACAACATTCCACTTTAAGTTAACCTTTATACACATTGTCTATGTGTTTGTGTGTGATGTACGGCAGAACCCAAACAAACATAGCATGTGTGCACCTGAAACACCTGAACTTGCAGGTCAAAGTCACCTGACTACATATAGACTGTAGATTCAGTTCAGCTCCGCAACAGCTCAGGTCATCATTGGCTGGTCAAGGAGTGAACTTTATTTATTGTCCTTGCCACATTGTCATGTGTCATAAGTCAGAGTTTTGCACATTCTGTCGCTGTTGCTTGGGAAGTCAGGGGTCAAAGGTCCTCCTTTTCTCGCGTTATTCACTTTACTGAAACTGAGAAACAAACGAGATGGCACTGATGACTAATCCAAACATAAGGAACGATTCAAATACTGCAATGTGTTGATCAGTGGGAAAAAGCAGATGTTTCTTGTTTGCTGTTGTTTGCGACAGTGCTGGAAGGTCCGCATTGCCAAGTTAATTCTTTTATAATGTACTCAGTCTGCAGTTAAATTGAGGTGTTACAACAAGTTCTAAATCCAGCTAAATACATATTTCACCTAACTTTCGGAGAAGAAAATGCTAAAGAATGAGAAGACCAATAAATTCTGAAATTGTACATTAATCATATCAGGGGTTGTTGCCCTACATGCTTTTTAAAATACATGTGCTTCATTTTCTTCTATTCTTCTCGCTCACCCACATGCATGGCTGCACACACGCAGACAAGAACACGCACACACCAAACTCACGCACACACACACACACATGGACAGACGCATAGTAAACAGTAACATCTGCAGACAGATGGGTGTGTGTTGCCCTGGAGCAAGGATCTGAAACAGAGACACATTCATCTGAGGAGCCGGGGAGAGGAAGGATGTGTGACAAAATGAGAGAAAAGAGAGAAAGTAAGAGAGATGGATCAAATGAAGTAGGAAGATAGAGTGTCTCTCTTCTCTCCTCAATAGAGGACACATTGTTTGGCCTGTGCGCCCATGTGTAGCTGCCTGTGTTTCTTCCCTCTGTGAGAAAGGAACGCCTGTGAGTTTGCATACTGATGCTGTTAATTAATGGAGCTTTACTAGACAGCTGCAGCGATGAACTGTCATTATGTCATTAATCCAATCACTTCAGAGGGAAATAACTTCAGCATGACATTCGAACCTCAGCTTTTCTCACACGGCGTCTGTGTTGGTGCACGTTTGACACTATTTTAAAAGTATTCTATGTTTTGTATGCGGATTTATTTATGGCAGCTGAGTCGGATTTACAACAAGTGTTACAACATGAAACAAGTGTTATCCACATGGTGTTAGGTGTTTATAGCAGCTTCAAAAATGTGTGCATTAAAAAAAAAAAAACCCACACACACATATGCTCTTTTTCCTGCAGGGAAAAGTTCACCTGGAGCTACGTCTGAGTGAAGTCATCACAGACAGCGGAGTCGTCAACCATAAACTAGCCACACGGTGAGACTGCCCAACCCTACATATGTACATGCACACACACACACGCACACACACACACACTGGAATTAATCTGCTGCTGAATCTGTGGAGGCCGAAAACGAGCGAAAACTGCTTCTTCCGTTTGTGTTGCTGTGTATTTAAAATGTGCTGGAACACACACGTGGCGTGAACATCAGTGTTTGCAGGGGATCAGTGATATGCAAATGGATTGACTCCTCAGTGTGTGTGTGTGTGTGTGTGTGTGTGTGTGTGTGTACGCATATATGCTTGTTTGCTTTCTGCTTGTTCTGATGATGAGCCGCTGTGGCTCCATTCCCAGAGAGCATTGTGGGTAAGTAGCTTAGAGCAGGAGGTCATCTAGTCACATTTCTCTAGGAAGAGCGTGTGTGTGTGTGTGTGTGTGTGTGTGTGTGTGTGTGTGTGTGTGTGTCAGCAGACCAAAACAGCCCATTGAAAGAATATACACACACCAGAATGCAGGCTCCCACATATTTTAACTTTTTATTTTAGAGTTGGAACTATTTTAATCAAACTAAATAAGTTTTTAATTCTTCACCTCGTATTTCTCATCAGGATTGGACATTAACGTTTCCCACAAAGTCACGTGTCTGCTGGTTATTTATTCAGACATTCAGGAGTAACTTTTTTGTGCTGGACTGATGTTGCCGTTTAATTTTGATGTTTCCTTTCACTTGTTTGGCAAGTGAAAGGAAACACAAACTATCACTGACTCACAATCACATCCGCTTTGTGTGTGCTTGTATGTGTGTGTGTGTGTGTGTGTGTGTGTTTTTTTTGTCACGATGATGCAATTTGTTTCCCTCTAATTGTTGTTCATGTTCGGTGCAGAAAAGTACCGCATTAATATGAGTAATATGGACAAAAACAAGTCTGCTTCACTACGATTGTCTGTCTGGCACGTCAGAACTCACAGTGGTGGTGGTGGGGGGGGTGTATAGTGGGGCAAGCAGGGGTTATATAAACAAGCTTATTGGACAGGAAGCGCTCTGGCATTAGTGATGCTTAACCCGGCCCACTCCTTATTCCTTATTAGGAACCTGTGTGTGTGTGGGTGTGAGTGTGTGTGTGTGTGTGTGTCAGCAGGGTGGTGCAAGCTGTTGCATGTGTGTCAGTTCAGTTGTGGACAGAACAGTGAGTTGCTGTGGAACTCATCCTGTGGTGAGTGGTGGTGCGTCACTCTGACACACAGGAAGTGATTCGTCCTGCTGGGTGTTCTGTCCCGTTGGACACTAATCCCCTTACAGGATGATGTCATCAGGCAGGGATAGGTTGACAGATTGATGCATTCATAGATAGATGTCCTGTCCTGTTAGAATGGACCAGATTTTTGTGAAATGGTGTATTTAAAGCTACTTTCAGCACTTTATTTTGACTTGAGTTTTAGCTCCTCGGTCTCTCGACACGAGAGAAAACCTGCGTCTTAATTTCCTGCTTCCTCATAGAAAAAGTACGACACCAAGAGGCAACCAATCGGTTGACCCTAGAGTCGTCCTCACATGACGGCGCTAATGCTGTTATTAGTTGAACGATCCTATCAATAAAAAAGCAAAATAAGCTTAAACAAGATGAAAAAATGCTGAAAAATACCTAAAAAATCATCCCCAAAAAGATCAGTTACAGATTTATTTTGAGCATCATGTTCAGTTATTCCTGAGGTGAAATAAGTATTTATGGATTTCCAGCAGCATTTGATTTTGGGATCTGTTTTTTATTCCTGAGCCGAAACACCTCCGCTATACCAACCTTTAAAAACCAGTCGACCTCTAATGCAATGCTAATGGGGCATTAGAGTCAGCCTCGTGTTAATATGTTACAAGTGTGTGTTTATACGCTTCGGCAGTGTGTGCGTGTTCATCCATTAATGTGTGTGCTTGTGTGTCTACAGAGTGTTGGAGTGCCAGGGTCTTCCTATCGTGAATGGCCAATGCGATCCCTACGCTGCTGTCTCCTTACTGGGACCTTCCAGGTCAGATCTCTGACATCACATGACATCACGTGACATCACATGACATCACCATACCCAACTTTCTTTGGTGCCGACGGATTTATTTACCTGTTCTTCAACTCCTCCCAGGTCGGATGCCAAGAAGACCAAAGTAAAGCGGAAAAACAACAATCCACAGTTCGAGGAGGTTTTTTATTTTGAGGTAAGGAGTCTTTGTGACCAGTGTTTTATTTTGTAAAACCAGCTTGAAATGTCATGAATTCAATCGCATTAACGGTATCTACCATTTTATTGAGTGAATGCTGTAAGGAATGGGTCCAGTCAGGTCAGGAGCAGATGACGTTACCTGTAACACACTTGTGATTGAACTCTTCTCGTTGTAGGACGGACAGCTCATGTCGATCCAACCGTTTCCTCATTCGCACTCATTTCTCATTTTGTTTACGTTGCACAGCTGCTTCTCCAGAGATCACAAGAGGCGACGCACTCGTTGCTCCCTCTAGCATGAAGCTCTAACTTTAATCCCCATGCGTGCGATGCCTTCTTATTTTGAAAACTTTGTGTTTGAGATTCAGGAGAAGATAACCTCTGGAGATTTTCATTCAAGGTGTGTGATGAAATCCCAGTTTCATCATCATTTAGGGTCTTGAAACTCTTTTAGTGTGAATCAGATTTTAAAGGAATCACTCAGTGATCTATTGTTTCTGGACCGTGCTGCCTTTATAAGACAACTAACGAACGAACCTGCAGCCCTGTTTCCATCACTGTTATTTCCTGGAAACTGATTTTCACGGTATTTTTTTCTCCGAATGCTTTTCGTTGACAGGGGTTTTTTTTATCCATAGATTTTATGATGCACTCATTCACGCACAAAGTCCCTGTCACATCGCCCCTGTTAACCTTCAGTCACCAGCCGTGCTGCTCTGACATTTTTGTGCCGCCCCTCCCTCTGGCCTTCCCGCCGATGCAACAGAAGATTGAAGGACAAGAGCGTGATTGATTCCGACAAACCGCCAAACAATCTGGCCCATTGATTTCAATCTGACAAGATCGTCTCATTTATTCCCCCACCACGTGAGCAAGACCCTGCATACTCTGTGGCGATCCGACCCCCTCCCCCCCCAACACATCCACAAGCAAACACAGGCTTATCTATCATTTTTATGTCATCTAAAGTGGTTTTTGTTCCCTTGAATTTTATTTTCTCACTGATAGTTTTGAGGTTGCTTGTTTTATTTGGCCATAAATTTACAATCTCAAATGACAAAATAAAATTATCGTAAATTAAAAGCATTTTCTTCAGCTGTAATTTCAGTGTTGTCGCACATCTTTGCGGTTTATTCTAAATGTGTCTGCTGTCTGCCTTCTAGGTTACGAGGCCATTAAGCTACACAAAGAGGCAGTTTGATGTTGAAGAAGAAGATGTTGACAAGCTGGCTCTGAGGTGAGCCAGCAGCTGTCTTAATGGACGTCGTTTCATTACCAGTCGTATTAAAACCTTCGCCGTCTGCTTGTGCTCAGAGTGGATCTGTGGAACGCCAGCAACCTGAAATTCGGCGATGAGTTCCTGGGAGGCGTGCGTGTTCCTCTCCGGGTGTTGGGTCAGGCTGGAGTCCACGACGCATGGTGAGAGGATCGCTCACTCGCTTGCATCGCGTCATATATTTTCACATCTGCTGTTGACTGGTTTTTGTTGTGCCATTTTAATGGGGCGGGTGGGTTTGATTCACCACCATCGACCGTTCTGAGTCATAGCAGCAGAATCTTTTTCTATCTCAACCAAGGATTTCAGTGCAGTTTCAATTCAATTCCTTCTATTTACTGAGAATACATTCGCAAACACAAATTTCTGAATTTCACTGAGATGGGAAAACCTCTAATTCATTTAGGTTTTATGTTGCAAGCTGTAAAAACAATCCAACAGCCAATCTCTAGATTTTTATTCTGAAAGTTCCTACAGAAAATGAGGATGATGAAGTAGGAAGAGAGAATGATGGGAAAAAAAACAAAAAAAATGGGTGCGTGCACAAAAATCATGAAACATTCATGCTAAAGTGCTGATAAGCCGAGAGTCAAGCCAGTAGCGTTCTACTCAGTCGATTTTTCATCACAATCAACAACTTTCACATCATTTTTTTTACCCTTTACTTACCAGAAAAATATCAGTTTTGCAACTTGTAATACATCTGCTGTTTTTCCTGGATCTTCTCCAAAATTTCTGTCCCGTTGAGTTTCATGGAAATCTGTAAGTAGTTGCCTGTAATCCTGACAATCCAGACAACAAACCAAACCGGTCATTTAAGCTCCTTTCCTTCCTTGACGAGTGTTTTGCCTGTGTTTTAGGCCGATTAGTTTAATTTTTAGAATTTTGAGAATGCTGCTGTGCATCACTGGTTCAAGTTTCATCAATATTAAAGCCTGATCTAAAATCCTGTGTGTGTGTTTGTGTTTTCACTCTGTAGGTACTTCCTCCAGCCCAGGGAGAATGGGGGGAAGTCAGTGAAAGTGGACGAGCTCGGCTCTCTGCGTCTGAACATTGTTTACACCGAGGACCACGTTTTCCCCTCCGAACACTACACTCCCCTGAGAGACCTGCTGCTGCACTCTGCTAATGTGGGGGTGTGTGTGTGTGCGTGTGTGTGTGTGTGTGCATGTGGGCACCTCGGCACTCCTCTGACCTATTTTGGTGCCTCGCAGCATCTTTTAGCTCACATGTCTACTCCTCTGTTCAGCCCGTGTCGGCGTCCACAGCTCACATCCTGGGGGAGGTGTGTCGAGAGAAGCAAGAAGCAGCCATTCCTCTCGTGCGAATGTTTCTTCACTACGGCAAGATTGTGCCTTTCATCAGCGCCATCGCTCACGCTGAAGTCAACCGCACGCAGTGAGCATCCCTTCCATTTGTTCCTCTGACAGGCTGATGAAACCACTGCCCCTAAAAGTCATAGCTTCCACCTTTCAGCCATTCAGTTTTCTAAATTTACCTCCTGTTTCGTGGATATGGGTAGTTTGCCCCTCCTTCCACGATGTTTTATGGAAATTGATGCAGCTGTCTTTGTGTAATTAGTAAAAAGTGCAAACAACACCCACATTGGCAATTTTTCTTCATGTTGATCATACCAACATTTCATCAAGTCCTTCGTGCTCTAGTCTTCCAAATTTGTGCAATAAATGTTTCATCTTTCTGCTAACAAACCACCGACTCCCCTTGTTGAGGAATCAATCATCGCATTTAATATATCAGAGATTATTAATTCGATTGGTTTTAGGGTCTGAATGAGGTCGTTGGGTTGTGTATCGACGTCAGCAAGCTTAGCGTTATGTTCGACTGAGAGAAATATAGGCAGCCACCGTAATGTAATTTATTACACGACTCTATATTTATTATGCGCGCCCTACCTTCCTTCTGCTTAGGGATCCCAACACCATTTTCCGAGGAAACTCGCTGACTTCCAAATGCATTGATGAAACCATGAAGCTGGCAGGAATGCACTATCTGCAGGTCACCCTGAAACCCATCATAGATGAGGTATGAAGCTGCAATGCCTTGTCTAAAGGTCCAGCTCCTTTAATGTCTTCATTTAATGACAGTTAATACTTCTTTTCTCATAACGTTTTCTCAATCAGTTATGAATGGATGTTTCAAAACTTTGATAAATTTCCACAGATCTGCACGGAACACAAACCCTGTGAAATCGATCCGGTCAAGCTCAAGGAGTCTGAGAATCTGGAGACCAACAGAGTAAGCTAGACGTGATTTTGCGGTCAGTTGTGTGTTTTTGTGTGTTGTCTCCCAGCTGTCTGACAGATCTGCCCCACCTGTCCTCCTCAGGAAAACCTTCGTCATTACGTAGACCGCATCTTCAACGTTATCACCACCTCTGGGGTTCGCTGTCCCACCGTCATGTGCGATATCTTCTTCTCATTGAGAGAATCTGCTGCCACCCGTTTCCAAGGTAGCAAACAGGGAACTTGATAACAAGTTTAAACTCATTATGTTGTTGTACTCTACTGCCATCTGTCGGTTTACTTAAAGCACTGCGGCCTCAGGGAGACCATGATTGTTTTTACATTGCCTTTGTACTTTTTTCAGTTGAGTGTATCAAATATTCATAATACAAATCATTATGTCACTTATTTCAAACAAATATTTGGCTGACTGTGTATGTAAATCCATATTTTTTCTCTTTAGTGGACCAAGATGTACGATTCACAGCAGTGAGCAGCTTCATTTTCCTCCGCTTCTTTGCTCCAGCTATTCTTTCGCCAAATTTGTTTCATTTACGGCCGCACCACCCGGTGAGTCCAACATGTAGAGCACAAACATTCACAACCAGCGTTAATACATAAACACACACCATTCATAATCAATGTATTTTTAGTCAAATTTGTAGTTTTTGGTTACATGAGTTGTTATATTCAAGTTCTTCTTAAAAGCCTCTTGTGTTGAAAGTATAAAGTCAACGTTCATGCTTGACTTTTGTAGCAGCAGGTTTGGCTGAGCCGAGTTTAGATTTAAGAAGCTGTTTTCTTATCAATAATTCAGTGCTTTCATGACACGATCAGAAAAATTGTTATGGTTTGATTAGATTTCATGTCTTTCTAGGATCCCGCCACTTCTCGAACCCTTACCCTCATCTCTAAGACCATTCAGACCCTGGGAAGTCTGGCCAAGTCGAAATCTGTGAGTTTCTTACTTTAAAGTGCATTTTTCTGGCTTCATTTGTGTGAGTGAACTAGAATCTTTCTCTTTGCTTTTATTCTGTTCAAGGCCAACTTCAAAGAGTCTTACATGGCGGCATTTTATGACTACTTCAATGAGCAGAAATATGCCGATGCTGTGAAGAATGTGAGTTTCAGATTTTGTTTCTTTTCACCCATAGCAAACGCTTTCCACTTTATCAACACACTACTTATACACATTTAAATACAGGTAAACCTCGGTTTCCAACCACAATTCGTGCCGAAAGGCTGTTCGTATATAAATTTGTGTGAATTCCAAATACATTTTTCCCATTGCACATAATGTAAATGGTCTTAATCCGTTCCAAGACGCTAGAAAACTACCTTTTTTCAACATAATATCCATCCATTTTCTGCCGCTGTATCCGTGTACTATATATTATTTCATAATGTCATTTATATATCAAATTGTATAGTAAGGAAACATCGAAGAAATGTAAAAGAAGGGAGCAAACACGAGAAAGAAAGTGTTAAGTACTATCCTGTGACACTCTCACTCTTATTTTGGGACTTCCTGTTGTACCCGGAAGTGTTTGCATGTAAATATAATGCTCTTGTTCTGTTGAGTGCGACATGCGTAATGTGCCAGTGTTCAATTGTGTGTTCAGGTGAGCGTAGCGGATTCCGGCTCAATAAAGAAGAGAAAAACTTAATTTGTTCCGCTTATCATTCACCACGCAGATTCCGATACAAGTTACCCTCGTCTTTAGAAGTTTATGGTACCATAACTCGTACCATAGGCAATGGAACGCAAATTCAGTGAAAAATTATTGAATACAGTAAACTAAAATAAAAAGCACATTACAGTTAAAGCATGAGAACAATAAAGATGAGAATATTTACCTTTGTGGTGGTGAGCAGTTGGCATATGTGAATGTTGGAGAGGAGGAGGAGGATGGATGTTACTGCGTTTGTTTCACGTTCGACTTCCAAATTTTGTTCGACTTCCAAGACAAAAAAAATTCCGAATTTTTTGGTCGAATTCCGATTTGTTCGATGTCCAAAGCGTTCGATAACCAAGGTTTGCTTGTACTTCAGTTATTATACTGAAGTTACCACCACAGTAAATCTATTAATATATGACATATCCTTTGCTTCTCGCCACAGTTCCTGGACCTGATCTCCACTTCCGGCAAATGGGATCAGAAGAGTATTGAAACACCGATTATGCTCAAAGAGGGGTAAGGAGCCAAATCGTTCAACACAAATTAATGGAAGGACTTTTAAAAAGCATGTCTGTGCATTGCTTTCTCAACACTAATAAGTCCATATAAGTACTTATAAGTACTTATACTTTTTCTGAATACTCAGTTTTCCCTGCTAAACACATTTCTTCTATATATATTTTCTGTGGTTCAACTTTATTAAGTTTATCTTTGACGGGGTTCCAGCCTACCTGGTAAAGTCCAGGAGCCTGTGCTGAGGGCCTTTAAACAATGCTTTGGTTCTATGTCGGTCTGTTGGCGATTTTCAGCTGTTATGCTAAGCTAAGCTAATTTGCTGCTGTAGTCGATGTTCTCAACCAAAGCAAATAGAATATTTCCCCAACTAGACTTTAAAGATTACTCTAAAGTGGAGCTGGAAATTTTTCAAGTTGAACCCTCGTGGTTTGATACCGTAAAGAGGCATGAGATGAGATTTCTGATGAAGCCGTGAAGGTGAGACTTTCCAGTTGACGGTAATTGTGCCGGCGCCTTGCTCATCCGACTCCCCACCCTCTTTTGTTTCTGCTACCGGGCGTAGGAGTGTAAAACTCACTATAAAGAGGGTTGATGGGAAGGGGCCAAAAGGCTCAAAAGACAGGTAAGAGTCTCTCCATCTACAGGCTTTTGCCCTAGTGACCCCCCCCTCCCCTCTGTGTGTGTGCACTGTGATCCCTGAAAACCAAGCCGGCCTTTTTTTTTTCCTCTTGCCAGCATCATGCACCGCTAGCTGCTGCTGCACTTTACTTTATATCTGTTCATATACAGCGTGAGCTCCCTTTGCACGGATCCTTACCCTGCTGGAGTCGTGTGACGGGTTTTGGTCAGTCTGAAGTCACACGATGGTCGACCGGTTTGTGCAGAGACTGTATATGGTGTAAAGTAAAGTGTCTCTAAGCCTGCTTACCTAGTAGGAATGTCCAGCTGACAGCCCTTCATGGCGACAGCGGGGAAGGGTTGGGTATTTCTTGGCTCTCATACCTGCACATATTGTTACCCTTTACACCCCCCCGACCCTTTGTGAAGCTCCGGGCGTTACTTCAGCTGTACGACCAGCATGTTCTGAGCTCAGTAGCAGGAAAGAGAGTAGTAACGTTTTTGAGTCTCTTAAACACAGCACCCTGGTGGTTTCAAAGGTTTTGTCACATTAGAAAGAAATGCTATTGTTTCAAACCAAAGTTTTCCGTTGGTGTCATTTCATTTTTTACCATTTATTACCATGTAAAAATGTCTTCAGATATCAAAATCTACATGGAGGCAGCTGATGCTTCACTACTGCAGTAGAACTCATTTAGCCCTTCAAGGATTCATTGAAATTTTTTTTTTTTAACATTTTATTTATTTGATTAATCCCTGAAGGGAAATCAGTGGCACACCCTAGTTAGTCAATTCAAATAAATAAAAAGGGATTACATTGCTGATGTGATGAGCTGGTCTAAAGACGTTTTAAGGAATTTGTTTTTTTTTTTCCACCAATGTTTCCATTTAGATTCATGATAAAAAGAGCACAAGGGAGAAACCGCTTTGGAATGAAGAACTTCAAGAAGAGATGGTTTCGCCTCACCAACCACGAGTTTACTTACCACAAAACTAAAGGTGAGCCCAGGGGTTTATCCTCTGACCGTTGTCTCTGCATCTGTTTTTGTTTGTGCAGAATGGGAGGAGAGAAGCTAAATTTAGCCTTTAGCATGCAAATGTGCATGTCAAGAATGAAGGCTTTGTGCATTAAATGATAAACTAAAATTTAAAAAAACAAGCAAAACTAAAATAGCATGCATTTTTATTAAATAGCATTACTGTATTATGTTTCCTACCCCTTGTCATCCCTAATGCATTTCTTTTAACATCCAGGTGAGGGCGCTCTGTGCAGCATTCCCATAGAAAACATTCTGGCTGTGGAGAGGCTCGAGGAAGAGTCTTTCAAGATGAAGAATGTAAGGACCCCCACAGCAGCCCTTAGATTCCATGGAACTTAATTTTCCCCTGAATCACTACTGGAGGTAGAAAAGTGTCTCCTCTCACCTCCTGTCCCTTTCCCGCCCTGCAGATGTTCCAGGTTATCCAACCGGAGCGCGCGCTTTACATCCAGGCCAACAACTGTGTTGAAGCGCGCGACTGGATCGACATCCTGACCAAAGTCAGCCAGTGTAACCGCAAACGCTTAAGCACCTACCATCCTTCAGCCTACCTCAATGGCCACTGGCTCTGCTGCAAACTCTCGGCAGATGCCGCCCCCGGGTGTACGCCCTGCACGGGGTACGTAGAGCCAAAAAGTGTCACCTATCGGGTTTGTTTCTGTCTCTCATTCTCCTGTTTGCACCTGTGTTCAGAGGACTCCCTGCAAACATCCAGCTGGATGTCGATGGAGACAGAGAGACCGAGAGGATTTATTCTCTTTTCAGCACGTATATCGCCAAACTGATGAAAATGCAAGGTCAGAAACCAACACGAGCGTTTGTAAGCCATGACCAAGCAATTCCAGTGTTGACCTGTTTACTTTCGCATCCCGCAGAGGCCTGTGGGAGCAAGTCCGTGTACGACGGCCCGGAGCAGGAGGAGTACTCCAGCTTTGTCATTGATGACCCCCAGGAGACCTACAAAACCCTGAGGCAGATCGTGTCGTCCGTGCAGACCTTGGAGCAGCAGCACACCAAGTACAAACGGGACAAGTTCAAGAAGACAAAGATTGGCAGCCAGTATGTGATTTGTTGTTTTACTTTATTGTTGCAAGCAGCTCAGATTTTGTTTCGTTACGCAGTCAAAGGTGTGAGGGAAGCTGAGAACTGCGAGGTCTCAGCTAGCAGTTCTCATACTTGGAGCAACTTCCTTTGTAGGCCAACAGATGGCGCAGTCGTACAGTGTTCCATGTATTTAGTGCTATTACATCCGTGCATATATTGAGAGCTGCTCTTTAACATTTCAAATATCCAAGTGTTTGCCTCTACACTTCAGTGTTTTATACATTTTCCCTTCAGTCCAGCTACGTTAGCGTTCTTCTCTGACCTTTTTTTGGTTGTTTGGTCTCCAAAATTTTATTGACAAAAAATATCCACTGACTGTCCTGTAACCCCCCCCCCCCGCCCGTCTTCCCTTTGTTTCCTCAGGGAGCATCCCATCGGAGACAAGAGCTTTCAGTGCTACATCCGCCAGCAGTCGGAGAACTCCACTTACTCCATGTAGCTGGGGCCCCTTCTGCTGTTTCTACGACGCCCGCAACCAGCAAATTTTATTGTACCGTACAGAAATCCATCTTAACAAAGCTGTGTCCATTTCTGACATTCAAATCTTTATTTTTTACCTAGAATGAGATAAAGAAAATGAATACTGAGATAATTTCACTTCTACCCAAAATAGTGTATCTATGCTTGAAGATGTTCTTCAAACAAAATATTTAACTTTTTCTAAAGACGTTTTGTGAAGCAGGAGAAGCCAATTTTTGGAAACGCGGCTCACCTGACTGGCTTATTTATTCAATTTTAAGGGCAATTTGAAGAGTCGATGCCAGACTGAACAAGCTATATAGATGGGATTTATTTTGCAGTCTCTCATGGTGCATCCCTCCATATTTTTGGAGAAATTACCTCAGATCAGCAAGAGGAACAAAAATGGCAACTGTGGAAAAGAGGAATGAAGAGACGATTGCGACACGCATCCATCGAGGTCTTTCCGATGATGTGAAGAGATACCGAGCAAATGTTTCACTGGACAGTTTTGACAGTGAGCGACATGCACTTTACTCGCCTCCAGGTCTACGGATGAACAAGCCTCGCAGCACATTTTCAAAAAAACAAACAAAAAAAAAAGCTTATTTTATTTGTTGGATTTTGTGTTTGGTTATTTTAATGGTTGTTGACATGATCCGTTGTATTTCACTCCATGAAGGATGGACAGTCTGTTGTTTTGGGGTTTTTTTGCGTCCCCAACTTCCTCAAGAAGGCTGTGAATCTCCAGGTCACACAAGAAGGGATTTTTGGGACCAAGCACAGCTGAGAAAAAAAAAAAAAGTCACTCCGTGGATAATTTTTTCTCCTCATTTTTTATTCATTATCAATAATGTGCTCACAGATGTATAGTTGGAAGTATTCACAGTTCATTCCCAGCCTTGTTGTGTTAATAAGTGAGGCTTGTTTTTAAAAAGTTGTTCTTCCTGTACTGATTCAAACTCCAGCCATGCCCGTCTTCGTTTCTGAGTTTATTGGTTTGTTGTACGACTGCGTGTTGAGCAGTTCGCTTCAATATAAGCAAAAAAAACTAGATTATCTCCAACAGGCTCTACATGGATTTCTAATTAAGGAAGTTTATTTTTGGTTGTTTTGGTGATATTTCCAGATGATGTGAAAGTGTGTTGCACCGGACTACATTATAGTGACAAGTGTTTCTAGTTTTTTTTTGTCCTCTTTATGCAGATGAAAGGGGCAGAACGTCAGAAACACCTCAGGATGTAATGCAGTCCAGTCACTTTGACATCACTGATGGCAAATAGTAATACATCGTAAAACTGCTCCAGATTGTGTTAGGCTGTGCAGGCATACCTAATAAAATGGCAATTGATGAATTAACAAACAAAAAAAATTTAAACACCACCAGCTTCAGCCATGGTTCATTTTGCACACACAGTCATGACTGATAACATTTTGTAGTTTCAGAAAAGTAGTTTTAATCTAACTGCTGAAATGAGATGAAGATGGAAAACTGTGTGTTTTGCGATTTCTTACATGTGCTGTTCAGAAGTTGAGCTCAGATTCACGTTAAACCTCGTTCGACATGCCCTCCAACTGCATCTAGTCAAAAAAAGCATACTTTTTTTTACTATAAGGAAGTAGAAACTTTCAGCACAGCTCTTTATTAATCATCGATATACCATACTAACGTTTTAATCCGTTTCGTCTAGAGTTCTGAACTTATAACGGATAGGTTGCCTAATGAAAACTGTAGCGTCTGTTTCCTGAGTTTAGCTCTGACTTACTTTGGTGAACTTTAACACCTATTTATGTATGTTCCTCTGAGAAGCAGCGCAGAGAACCTGCTGGACTGGCTTTGTGGTGTTCTGTTTCCCAAAGGCCATCGGATCAATGATTGGATGGTGTAGTTGTCTTCACAGCAGTGGGAACCTTTGTGCGACCAATCCATTACAAACAACCTTTTTTTTTTTTGATGCATTTTACCAAAATAAGTAGCTGGTTAAGTAGTGTCATAATCCCAAACAGTGCCAGTCTTCACATTTATAAAATTTCTTTTTAGAAAAAACAAAAAAATCCTTGTTAACGTATCTTTTATATATAAAAACCTTTATGATTATAAAAGCAGACGAGAGAATTATTCTTTGTGGAGTAAGTTGGTCTCAGAACACGAAAGGTTCTCAGCAGTTTCACTCCGTTTTCTATCTTCTTGTCATACACAAATCTTGTGTACACTCTAAAATGGATGGCCACTGTGTGTGTGTGTGTGTGTGTGTGCGCGCATGTGTGTGTTTTGTGCATAAGTGACCGATGCGACAGGTTGTATTGCCAATTTAATTAACCCAGTGTTGCAGTTCAGGAAAGGCTTGTTGGAAGAGAATTGCTGCCTGGACTCATCCCCATGTTCCTCTTGTATAGAACCACTGTTCCATTTATAGGAACCTTTGCCAGTATATTCTCCCCAGACATATATGCACCAGTTACAAGGTTGATGGAACTTTAAGCGGTGACGCTTGAACCCCCACCACCACCACCACTTACAAAGTCCTCAGGATTATGAAACTTTTTCTCCAGGAGACTCGGACTGAATTATAAACAACCAAAAAGCTCTGTTTCTTAGTCCTAATTTGTTTAATCATATTTACTGTCTTTTGCACCAAACCTTCCCAGAAGCACTGGTTGACTGGGGGGAGGGGGGGGTGATCCAGTTCCAGTAATGGCAAAACTCCTCCACCCTATCACCCCATGAAGAAATGATTTATGCAATAACGATGTCTCAGCATGCTTCTTCTGTTCCTTTCGGCTTTTCCCTTCAGGGGTCGCCACAGCGAATCAGTTTCCTCCATCTAACCCTGTCTTCTGCATCCTCTTCTCTCACACCAACTACCTTCATGTCCTCTTTCACTACATCCATAAACCTCCTCTTTGGTCTTCCTCTAGGCCTCCTGCCTGGCAGTTCAAAACTCAGCATCCTTCTACCAATGTATTCACTATCTCTCCTCTGGACATGTCCAAACCATCTCAGTCTGGCCTCTCTGACTTTATCTCCAAAACCGCTTCACGCTTCTTCACCTCTTTTCCACACTCTCCATTGCTCTGGACTGTTGACCCTAAGTACTTAAAATCCTCCACCTTCCTGATCTCTGTAACCTCACTCTTCCACGTGGGTCCCTCTCATTCACACACATGGGGATATGCTCCACAGCTCACATCCTACCTGTTGAGCATACCCACTAACAACATTGAACTTTACACCGATGATGTAGCTTCAGACTCATCACTCTATCTGACACTCTTTTTACCTCCAGAACATTCCTAACAAACTCCTCCTTCAAGATAACTCCTACTCCATTTCTCTTCCTATCTACACCATGATAGAACAACTTGAAGTTACTTGAACTTCCAGCCTTGCTACCTTTCCACCTGGTCTCCCGGACACACATTATGTCTACCTTCCTCCTCTGCATCATGTCAACCAACTCTCTACCTTTTCCTGTCATAGTTCCAACATTCAGGGTCCCTACTGTCAGTCCTATACTCTTGGCATTCCTTTTCTCTCTTCCTACGAACACACTTTCCTCTTCTCCTTCTTCGACCAACAGTAGTCTAATTTCCACCGGCACCCTGTAGGTGAACAGTACCAATTGCGGTCGGTGTTAACCCGGGCATCGACCGATCCGGTATGGAAGTCGTAGATTTGATTCGTATGTTTGATTTAGCAAAAGTTTTACGTCGGATGCCCTTCCTGACACAACCCTCTGTATTTATCCGGGCTTGGGACCGGCACAAGAAGACACCAGCTTGTGCCCTTTTGCGGCTACATTAACGGTGTCTCAGCATGCAATAATGTTATAACACTCTATAAGCCTATCAAAGCATCACAAATTAAAGACGCACATCTCCTGACTCTTAGCAGTGAAATGTCTCGTTATAAAGGGAGAACTGTATTTTGTACAAATATTTTAAAAGTATTGAAGTAAGCCTGTTATGTGTACATTAAACAGTTGAATGAGTGGTGACAATGTGATGTGTGTATTTCCTGAATAACAAAATGAAACCGATATTAATGCAACGATGTGTCATGTCTCTTTTTTTTATCCGTTCGGTGTCTCTAAAGGACGACCATTGGCTTTTGCTTTAGTTGCAACAATTTTTACCAGTGAATAAGTCACTTCTTGCTCCATGAACTTCAGTGGATTCGATCCACCTGACCTTCAGACACTTCAGATGCCACCCCCCTCCTTCAGGTGAAATTGCACTTGGGGCCCCATAAAGCGTTGGGCTGTCCCTGTTTAAGGCACCTTCAAACCTGCACCTATGAGGGAGACTGTGGTTGTCATCAAAAGTTAAAATTTGTATTGAATATGACCAAAGAAAGAAACAAACTTTTTTTAAAACTGTTCCTGCGTTTATGTTACCGCAAACAAACATATACAGACTTAATTTGCGCGTAAACCTAATGCGTAAAGGGACTGGATCATTGCTCCAAAGTGCGTGTAAACCCACTTCGTTTCACGAGAAGCCATGTTTGCATGTGAACTCATGAAAAGCTCACAGCGCTCCCTGGCTGCCCACATCTCCTCTTCTGTGTGCCCTCCTGACCCCCCCACCCCCAGCACACCCCCTCCCTCGACGAAAACACTTTCGGGAAGAATAAAGTTTTTTTTGCGCGCCCAGCCAGTCCAAACTCCGAGCCAAACCGTGGCCTAGCAGCAAGAACGGCTCGACTATGTGGAGAAAGAAACGCGCACTTGGAGAATCCCTGGTTCGGCTCCTGGTGGTTGTGACGCTCGTCGATGCGGACCGATGTGAGTATGAGAGCGTTTCTGCGGCTTTCAACTCTACTTGGTATAAAAAAATAAAAAAATAATTTAAATCGAACCGCCCGTTTCGATGTATTGGAAGCAGATTTGGGATTTTCTTCCAACATGAAAAGCAGCAAACACGGGACGGAACGCGTAAGGGGTCATGACTCCTCTCTAAGCCGTGAAAACAAAAGAGCTGCTCAACAACCGGGAGGTTTTATTTCTGGGAAGTTAGGGTTTCGCAATGAACCGTTTCCCTCGGGCCAATTCTCTAAAGAGTCATTTGGTTTTGTCTACTTCTGTCCGTGAAGGCATCAGACGCATCATCCAGCCTGAAATTCCAGCCAGGATCAGTCATGTGTTATACTCATGTATTAAACACACATGTGAAAGTGTCACTCCTGTCACTTGTGATAAGGTTTTTCATTCCTGACTGGAAGACAAAATTGTCAAGGGTTTCAATTGTAAAATGCAATTGTAAAATACCAGTAAGGATGGTTTTAGGGTGAATTTTGACTGGTTGTGAGGTTTTGTGTCTCCCAGTTCTGAGTCAGAGCGCAGCCTCCCAGTTCCTGATCAGGCACCGGAGAGCCAACTCTCTGTTCGAGGAGAGCAAGAAGGGCAACCTTGAGAGGGAGTGTGTGGAGGAGCTGTGCAACAAGGAGGAGGCCCGGGAGATCTTTGAGAACCAGCCAGAGACGGTAGACTATCTGTCCAACAACCCACAAAGGAAAACATTTTCTATTTATCATCATAGAGGACTAAAACATTTCACTTTTTTGGGGGACTAAAATCTAACATTTTATTTCAGTATTGAACAATTGACTTTTTCAGTTGATTTATGGATCACATTTTCTACCACAGCTTGAGCGCTACATCTTAGTAACATACAGTATCTCCCACGTACGTTCGAAAAAAAAGTGCATCTTTTTTTATTAGAACCTTCAACATCTTATTGAAACTCTTGTCTTTTGTGTTTTTCCAGGAATATTTCTACCCCAAATATGTTGGTAAGTCTAAAATATTGAGTGTGTGTCTCACTGTGTGATGGTAGTAGTCTTGTTTTGCCGTTACCACCCTGTCCCAACAGACAATACTCGTTGTTACAGCGTGTCTAGGTTCTCACCGGGTTGGCATCAACAACCAGCACTCGGATTCCGCCATCCCATCGGACCTTCGCACTTGTGTCAACGGTGAGGGAAGAAGTGTTATGTCGGTCTTAAAATCTTCCACGCTTTTGTCGAGCTTATCCTCTGTGTGTGTGTGTGTGTGTGTTACATGCAAACTTATGGTTGTGTTACAGGGATCAGCAACCAGTGCACACCATACCCGTGCTACAAGGAGGGTTCTGAGAGCTGTTTGGACGGACAGGCCTCCTTCACATGTGTGTGCAAACCCGGCTGGAAGGGGCAGTACTGTGAGGACGGTGAGATCAGATGCACAATTTTAGATTTTAAACTTTTAAGTGCAGTTTTGAACATCCTTTATCGATATTATATTGTAATATTTTTATTTTTTGTTGACTTGCACACATCTGTCATGCAGTGGAGAGGTGCTTTTGTGATTTTTAAGCATTTCACCTATTTGTTTTTGACAAGATCGAGTTGGATTCTGACAGGCGTTATTGCGCCATCCTCTTTACTCGACAGACATCGACGAGTGTTCGGATCCTGAATTTCCTGTGGGATGTGACCAAAAATGTCATAATTTCCCCGGCAGTTTCCAATGCACATGTGAAGACGGCTACTTTCTTTCGAACACAATCAACTGTGTGGGTAAGACTTTATTTATTTCTGGTTCTAGGATGTTAGACTAACAAACAAACTCACACATTATGTACAGTTTTTCGTGTTTGCGATAATGGTTGATGTCACAAACATGAACAGATCCAGCTGCGGCGCCTAACGCAGCTGAGCAAACACACACGTTTCTACATGTATTCTTCCTATTCAGAACTTCTGTTTTTATTTATTCATATGGACGGTGGAACCCAGGGAACTACATAACAAAAACTATGCTTTCCAGCTGGTGCCCTCGGGGTCTGAACACTTGTTATTTTTAAATCTGACCTGCGAGGACTTCTTGTGCAACAGAAAGTGAACATTTTGAGAGCTGATGGTTTTCACTGTGAGGAGGTAACCAGCCTGACGTCTCTGAGCTATTAGAACGCACTTCGTCACATTTGTCCTGACTTTGTGTGGACAGTCCACACGGTGTTTATCTTTGCGTGTGTCAAATGACAAAGTCCTCCCAAACATGAACTGAGCAAGTTAAAGGTAAATTTGCTTTGTGCTTTTTTTAATGCATTTAAATTCAGAGGACCACACAGATTGTAGTACCTTCATTATAAAAATTGCATGATATGTAAATTCTAAACCCTGTCATTACTGTTAATTCTGTCGTACATTCACATTCTCAATCAGAAGAAAATGTTTTTGCTTTTTTTATGAACTTGTGTGAAACCTACAGACGAACTGCAGATATAATCCACACTTAAAAAATGACAGCTTTGACTTGAGTCTTTTCGTTAAGGTATGAGAGTTAGCAGCTGAACCACACATTGTCCAGGTTTACCTACTTACTTATTTATTTTATATACTAAATTAATACCAGAAGGGAAATTAGTGGCACACTAGTGTTAGGAACATGCATATAAATTAGTGTATACAGGCTCTAAACACACACAAAAGGCCTGTACGCATGCAGTGGGAGGTAGAGTGGTGGGCAGCTCCTTCCTGTTGCACCCAACTGAGGAGCTTGTAAGGGGGGGACAGCACCTTGCTCAGGGGTGCTCCGGAGGTGAGCTGACGCCTCCCTCTGTAAGCTCACACTCCAAGTGTTTTTGGGCAGGAGCAGGAATCGAACCGCCGATCTTGGAACATTGGTCGACCCGCTCTACCACTCCGCTCTACCACTGAGCCACTGCCGCCCCCCCAAAATTAAACTTCCACTGCCGGATCAGTTTCACAGCCATGGAACTATTGGAAGCTATGAATTCCAGCACCTTTAGTCGGTCTTTGAACTCACCGCCAGTCTTGAAACACCCTCCGCTAACAAAGAGAGAAAAGGAAAACATGTTAGGCTATCAAAATGAATTATTATGGTAGGAAATTATTTGATTGAAGTAGTTGTAATGCAATCGTAATACTTAATTCATACAAAATTTAACTTTGAACTAATCCAATATACAGTATAGCCATTTTTAAGGGGGGGTTAAGTTAGCTCAAGACCATTTGCCCACTTCTCATTTGCCATTTTCCAGATATAGATGAATGTCTGCTGTACCCCAGTATCTGTGAAGAACCAGCAAAATGCGTCAACACACCAGGCATGTATGAGTGCCGGTGCCCCCGTGGTTTCAAATATGACTTCACTTCCAAGAGCTGCAACGGTAAGACCTCCAGTTACTGTGAACTAAAAGCCCCACCACCACCACCACCACTGTGAAGGAAAATGGTCACTAATTCATTTCCTGTTGTTACAGATATAGACGAGTGCAGGTTGAATGCGTGCGACGGGATTTGCATAAACACTGCAGGCAGCTACTCCTGTCACTGTGACGGCCGTCAGGGTTTTCGTTTGGCGGAAGACGGACGTTACTGTGAAGACATCCCCGTCTGTGTGGATCTGTATGACTTCAAACACCCTGAGATGCTTTACCTGGGGGATCAGTTCGCAGGCCTGCCTGTCATCTTTCTGCGCTTCCGTCTGCCGGGGAATACGAAGTGAGCATCCACTACAGTCACGGACACACAGACACACAGACACACACACACCTGATCAGATATTGTATTCTTGTGTACTTGGATGTTGGTATGACTAAATAATAAACAGAGGAATGATTTTCACTTCTATTATTTCAGCCAAGTTCCTTACTTGACAAATCTATTTTCATACCATTGTGAAAATTAAATCAAAGCTATCAATTCCTGGCAAACTCCCCTCGACATGTCCAAAAAACAAACAAACCTGAATGACTGCATCAACTAATGTTTCTTTTTATAACCGTTAGGTTTTCTGCAGAGTTTGACTTCCGTACATTTGACCCAGAGGGGGTTGTGCTGTATGCACAGTCCTCCCTGGATTCGTGGTTCATGCTGGGGCTAAGAGACGGGCGAATCGAGGTCCAGTTCAAAAACCCGCACACATTCAAGGTCACCAGCGGAGGCAAAGCCATCAATGATGGTCGGTGGCATGTGGTAAGAAAAAGCTTCCATCCATTTATTCCATTCATGATACATAGAGACAGCGTTCCACTGGTGGAAGAGTTCTCTGGTGTTGAGGTGACTGAGAAAGACTTGTGATGTGGAACAGATCTCTGTGGATGAACTGGAGAACAGCATCAGTGTGAAGATCAGCAAGGAAGCTGTAATGAGCATCAACAGCCCGGAGAATCTCTTTACGGCAGTTAACGGCAAACTGGAGACCAAGGTCTACATTGCCGGTCTGCCCAACCGCACCGACAACATCATCAAACCTGTAAGCAGATGGTCTGAAGTCGTACGCCCTCAGTGAATGGATTATTTTTCTCTGTGACCGTATCTTGTAATGCCGTTAAACGGGAATTAATCCTGGACTAAGTCTATTCCACTGTGTATCCATCCCTGTATTAGATCAACCCTCGACTTGACGGCTGCATCCGGGGCTGGAACTTAATGAACCAGGGTGCATCTGGGGTAAAAGAGGTCATCCAGGAGAACAAGAGTAAACATTGCTTTGTGAATGTGGAAAGAGGATCTTTCTTCACTGGAGCAGGACTAGCACATTTCAACATTGACTACAGTGAGTAAGTTAAGTTATGCTTTATTGTCCCTTAAGGAAAATTTACAATTCATCCTTAATATTTTGTAGCACCGAGCATCATTGAGGCACCGCAGGACCAGATGAAAATGTGCAACAATTTAAAAAAGGTGACAGGAAGGTCACTAAACATGCATCAGTGACCAGGCATGAATGTGTTCTGGTGTGGGGATCTTGTCTTTCCAATGTCATGGGTGTGTTTTATCAGGTGATTCTGGGAGATGGAAAGTGGATGTAAAGATGAATATACGTCCGTCCAGCAGTACCGGCGTCCTCTTTGCTCTCGTGTCCAACGACACCGTCCCTCTGTCGGTCGCAGTTCTGACAAAGGGAGAGGAAGATGCTGTGAGTTCATTCAATCGTTCCAACTTCAGTCGTGTGTTTCTGCATTTCCACACAAAAAAAGCGTTTGTGAGTACTGTGCTGTCACCATGCTCCAGAATCTGCAGGTATTCTTGGATGGCGTCTCTGTGGCAACACTGGACTCAATCATGTTGTGTTATCCCGACCGGCTGATGGTGCAGCTCAACGTGACTCCCACAGAGTTACAGATCTCAGCCAATTCCTCCACCGTTTCCTATATAAAGCCTGATGACCTGCAGGAGGCGCTAGAGCGCCTCAACACCACAATGCAGAGCCCCATCAGTACATACATCGGTGGGATACCAGGTTAGTCAAGCAGGAAGTGCAGATGTCTCTTTAGAAGAACGGAGAACAAAATTTATTAGCTGTATATGATCTGTATGAAAGGCAGTTTATATTTTTTTGGCTTTTACTTTACAATATGCAAAGAAGGTCTACCAAAAATTTGGATAAACCTCTACGAACTCTTGCAAATATTACAGCTTTAGCAACCTACTGTCTAGTTTTAGAAGTAATTGTGCACTGAGTTAAATGCTTAGCATGCTGAGTTGATGGATAATTGTCCCATCTTCATGTTGGTGTTATTGGTGGGCACTAAACATGAAAGTGTGGCTAAGGATCATGTGATTTGCAGAATTACACTGTATAGTGTACATTTTAACTTTCTAACCAGATGATGGCGCTAGATCAGACGTTTAGGGATGACTGAAGTTACATTTAATACTGGGGGAGGGGACATACATGTCGGTGCTGGATTTCACAACTATCCATATAATATTTTTGTTGTTTTTAGACCATCATTATAAACCCTGCAACATTTCTTGCTGTCTTTAAAATTTGATTTCAAATCACACTGAGAGACATTTCATGTCTTATTCTCAGTCTGTCATTTCTTTATTGCCTCTTTCTTTCAGATAATGTCCCCTTACCTGCCACCCCTGTGACGGCCTTTTACCATGGCTGTATGGACATCTCCATCAACGACCAGCAGCTGGACTTCGACGAGGCTCTCTCCAAACATAACAGCATCAAGTCCCATTCCTGTCCCCCTGTGTCTGCCCCTGAGACTCACCCCCGATGCCCCGCACCCCCTCATAGACTGACCCTAATTAGCAACTGGATCATGGTGAATACTCTCACACTAGTCAGTGTCCCACAGCGGCCACTTCTTGGGATCTTTTGGACTGATAAATATAGAAGAGGAGAAGAGACGGGAGGGAAGAAATGCTGGGAAAATAGTGACAAGAGGAGATAGAGGTAGACGGTTGTCGTCATTTTTGTTGACTTTCCTCGATAGTTGATTCTAAGCTTTGTCTTATCTTGATCCTGTCCCAGGACTGTTTTTTTGTTGTTGTTTTTTTTAAATGAGGCACAAGGAATCTGAAATGCCAGTGAACTAATCTGAGACTGGCTGGCTGAATGACGTAGCTATAGCAGTGCTGAATGAATTACCGTTAATGCTTTCCAGTGAACTTCTGAAAAGAGCTGAGCTCTCTAGCTTACTGTGTTCAGATCAAGATGTTGTGAAAAATAAACAAATGGTTGCTGTTAACCAGGATTTTAGAACACCTGCACTTTGTACCTGTTGTTAAAATCATGTTGCTGTTTCTGAATTCTCTATAAAAAAATAACTTAGGCTATTAGTTATTGGATATAAAGGTGAAAACCACAGAGGAGAAAAAAATTCTAGCTTAGATTGCCATCCTTCATCTGATCCCAACCCACTGAGTTGCTTGCTTCGCTTTAGTCATGTTTAGAAACACAGTTTATCTTTTTATCATTCTCAGAACCCATGGCCAGATGCGTACACCTCTCATCGTGAATGGGCATGCAAGACTTAAAATTGCATATTTATGGGATCACCTTCTACTTTCTTCTGCAGTCAGAATTCAGCTTGTATGTATTACTAGTTGCCATTAATGTTTAACTTAAATCTAGTTGTGCAGTGTTGAGTTTATTATAATAAAAATGATCAAAACAACCTTATTTGTCAGAGTCAAGTTTTTATAATTAGCGGGAAAAAAACAATTCACAGAACACTTACTTAGTCCTGATTCATAACCATGGTAATATTCCTGATAGGCGCATTAAGTAACCCAATACTTTATTCTGGTCTATTTGTTTTGTATAAAAATTATTTAAAGTGACGTTGAAATGATCACTACTTCTTTTTCTTTCAGCTTTTCCCTTCAGGGGTCGCCACAGTGAATCAATTGCCTCCATCTAACCCTGTCTTCTGCATCCTCCTCTCTCACACCAACTACCTTCATGTCCTATTTCACTACTAAGAAACAATAAACAAAGTTGTCAAAGTGCAAGTACATTGGACTGATATAACTGTAAAGAAATGAGATAAAGAAAACCTTTGGTCCCACGAGATTCAGAGAAAAGATCAACGCAAGAAAAACTACTAGGACAAATAAAGTCTAGGCTTAAATAAACTTGATAATGGATTCCAGGATCTGATTCCACAAATAGATATTATTGAAAATTATTCATATGTTCATTGATGAGTAAACTAAAGCTGCCAGATAAACAGAGTGGAGTAAGAGGTACAACATACATAAGTACCCTGACTCTGCACAGTTCACTGAAGACTCTAGAGCAGACCCAGAATGTTTCTGCGCATGAAGGCCCACTGTCCAGAACTATCATATTTCTGCCATATTAGCTGCTCGGTATTAGTTCCCTCTAACATCCAGAATAGACTCTCCTCCTCAAGCACAAAGCCCATAATGGTCAGATGCACATTCATCTCACCGAGCTTGCTGTACCAAATCACGTGACTCAGACACTACTCTCCAGAGATGCGGGCTACTTGTGATCCCAAAAGTCTCCAAATTTAGAATGGGGGCCAGTTTTCCTCAGTTATCAGGCTCCTCCTGGAGGTAGACATCCTGTCTGGGTTTAGGAGTAAGTTTACAACAGGGCTTTGTATGAAGGCTTATGTTAAGTCTGGCTTAGCTAACCCCGTCCTATGATGCATTAATGCATGTTACTAATTGACTAAAGATTAGATCTGAGAAGGCTTATGATAGATCTTGAGAAAGCTTATGACAGGGTTCCCAGAGAGGAACTGTGGCATTGTATGAGGAAGTCTGGAGTGGCAGAGAAGTATGTTAGAGCTGTGCACTCTTCCACTCTTCCACCCAAGTGGAAGAGTGAGGTTACAGGGAGAAGAGATCAAGAAGGTGGAGGATTTTAAGTACTTAGGGTCAACAGTCCATAGCATTGGAGACTGAAAAGAGGTGAAGAAGCGTGAACAGGCAGGATGGAACGAGTGGAGAAAGTGTCAGGTGTGATAGAAGAGTTTCAGCTAAAATGAAAGGAAAGGTGTTCAAAACTGTGGTGAGACCAGCGATGTTGTTTGGTCTAGAGACAGTGTCACTGAGGAAAAGACAGGAGACAGAGCTGGAGGTAGCAGAGATGAAGATGCTGAGGTTCTCTTTGGGAGTGACCAGGACGGATAGGATCAGGAATGAGTACATCAGAGGACCAGCACATGTTAGAGGTTTTGGAGATAAAGTCAGAGAGGCCAGACTGAGATGGGTGATAGTGCATATATTGGTAGAAGGATGCTGAGTTTGAACTGCCAGGCAGGAGGCCTAGAGGAAGACCAAAGAGGAGGTTTATGGATGTAATGAGGGAGGACATGAAGGTAGTTGGTGTGAGAGAGAGGATGCAGAGACAGGGTTAGACGGAGGCAATTGATCCACTGTGGCGACCCCTGAAGGGAAAAGCCGGAAGGAAAAAAAGAAGACCACTTTGAAGCGTGATGTAACAAGAACCAAGGCAGTCAGAGATTGCAACATCCCGCGAAGGGTAGGTCAGGTTACCTTTCAGGATAGGTCAAAGCTATGCACTAGCTTTGACCATAGATCATGCTAGCACTAGCACTAGCTTTGATCTATGGTGTT